>NW_009929694.1:0-21500 GCF_000696875.1 Nestor notabilis | reverse complement strand
GCAGCAGATGCTTTCCTGCATTTGTCTGAGGCCTTTCAAGGTATGAAGCATTATCCATTTCCTGATGTCTGCTCTTAAATCTGCCGGAATTGCTGTTCATCTCCATTTTAAATACAATCCCATGGTGGGGCACAACTCATCTCTTGTCTGACAGCACAGGTAACACTTCGTGACACCACCCTCTTGAACTTGGCTCTCCCTGGGGCAGGAACTCTTTTGCTGCCTACCCTTCTGCTTTGTGCTTCACTGGATGACCTGGAGCCTCCCAGCAGAGTGATTCCCATGCTGCTGGGGTGAGGGAGGACATTTCTCATGCAAGTGAGGGCGCTTCCAAGGTCCAGCATACCATAATGCTGAGTAGGAGCAAGTACGTAGTTAGGGAAGTATGTCTGGGTCAACACATGTCTTCTGTTGCCTTAATGATCTCAGAAGAGCAATATCTATGTCCTGTTGGTTTCTCCACGTGGTTCTCAGAGCTATAACTAATGCACAGACTGATCTGTTAGAGAGCAGGGATGGCTTGTGCTGTGAGTGCTGCGATTGGAATCGGAGCTGTACAGCTGGACCCCGGCATCATATGGGCAATAGGGAAGGTCCTGATGGGCAGCGAGTCCCATCTTGGGAACAGTGACCTGAGAAAATGTAGGTGACATTTCTTGCTCTGCCCCAGGTTTTCTGTAAATCTTTGGGAAAAGGTATTTGTGCTTCTATTACCCTTTGATTTGGGGTAAGGATCTGTTGTGTGGGTCTCTGTGTTGAAGCTCTCCATAGGCGAAGGGGTGTGTGCGTGGGATCTGAAGCTGTTCCACCCAGACTGCTAGTGCTTGATGGCAACTCTGGACAGCTGATGAAGACAGCATCCTTTACATACATGCTTAACCAACATCCATAGACAATGACCCCTTTCTACTGAGTTTCTTGGGCTATGCCCATGCTTCTGCCCAACAGCTTCTTTTTGCAAGAGCAGCTTCCTTCCTAAGCTCCAACACTGAAAATTAACCTCCTCATAGTCATCTCTGAGTGGGATACAGCATCCCCTCTGCCTCTTCCCTCACAGTTCAGGCTGTTATACTTATTTGCCCTGTGCTACCAGCTTGGTGCCCATCCCTGGCACAAGAAGACTGTGAGACCTTTCTGCTCGATGGAGCTGCTGTTTGAGTGGCAGATGAAGTGAAGCAGCCCTTCAGTGTAACATTCAAGAGACCCATGGGATGCTGATGCTGAGAGTGTTCTAAGAGATGCTAAGAGACTTCTGAACAGCTCTGGTCAAGTTGTGGCTTGGGGTGAATGGGTGTGATTTTACAGGTGAATAAAATGCATTAGTTTTACAAGCAATAATCACATAATAAACCTGAAAGTGCATTTTTTTCATAGTCACAGAACAGCCCAGGTTGGAAGAGACCTCAACACATCACCTGGTCCAGGCTGCTGTGGGGAAGGGAGCCTGGATGAGGATATGTAGCACTGTGTCCAATCCCATCTTGAAAACCTCCAGCGCTGGGGACTCTACAATGTCCCTGGGGAGGTTGTTCGAGCGATTGGTTGTTCTCACTGTAAAAAATACCTTTCTTGTATCAAAATGAAGATTTGTTTCATTTTTTCCCCTTGGCCTGGTCCATGTCCATGTGCTGGACATGTGTTGGTGCCACACAGACAGGTCTCACAGTGGCTGAGCATCTCTGCAGAAGGCAGAGCCTTTGTCAAGGTGTGTTTCATAGAATCATATGAATCATAGAACAGTTTGGGTTGGAAAGGATGTTAAAGCTCACCTGGTTCCAACCCCCTGCCCAGGGACACCTTCCACCACACCAGGTTGCTCCAAGCCCCGTCCAACATGGCCTTGAACACTGCCTGGGATGAGGCATCTGTGGTTTGAGTCTATCAGGGTGGTTTAGGGGGACAAATGGAGAGTTCAAATCCTGAATGCTTGGCCAGGGATGCTTGCTTTGAGGGACACCTAGGAAGCCAGAAGGCATCTGATGGGGAGTGGAGTGGTGTGAAACTGAAAACTTGGAAGCCTGGATCAGGACTTGGGCCCAGGCTTTATGCCCAGGGCCCATTTCTGCTTTATCATCAGAGTGGTGATCAGTATGCTGGGAAGAGCTGCACGGTGGTGTGGGTTAAGGCTGCTGGTGGTGCTTGGCTCTGGGATTCTGTCCCTGTGCCACTCACTTGTGTGAGTTGCAGCAAGTCACAGGCTCCCCCCATTTCTCTGTCTTTGAGATGTTAGTTTGGACTTTGAGGTTTGGACAGGTCCCTATTTGATATCAGGGGTCCTGTGTGAGGGTCTGTATCTCTGCACCTTCCTCAGAAGCACCTGGTGCTGCACAGTCTGTGAGCTGTTGTTCCAACTCATCTCTGGCTCTACCCAATCTATAAGCAAAGAGTTTTCAAGATCTTATAAACTAAGCAGTGCTGGAAGTACAGAGTATCGTGCTGCTGGTACCCCGCTGCCTGCCCTCGTGGAACCTGGCTTGGGACACTCATCCAAGACCATGACAGTGCTTTCCTCTGCCCAGGGGTGTTTTTTGCAGACCACTCTGTTGCTGATGTTGCTGTTGCTGTCGGGACCCCAGCTCTGGTCAGAGGTTTTGGGTGATGACTGCTTGGGAGTGTACCTGGAGACAAGGTCCTGGTGACTTGTGCAGAGACAGAGCGAATTGCCTGGGGCTGCACAAGCCGTCAGCTCCCATCTTCCCCTTCCCAGTCCAGAGACCCGTTTCCTTGACTACAGTGCCTGTAAAGGAGAGAAGAGGCTTTTTGAGCTGCTCCAGCTGGGCCTTTGCAAACCCACACCCTACAAAGAGCACTCCAGAAACTCCCTGTTGCTTTTTTAGCACACGCGTGGAGGGGATTCCTGCTTAAAAAGCATCTAGGTTGGCTTCACTAACCACCTGAATGCCTCTACAAAGTAGGTACCTGCTGCAGCCAGATGACTGAGGTCCCTGGACTGACTTCACAAGACCCTCTGAGGGAGGATGGGAGGGTGTCATCCTGCATTTCAAGCATACAGTAGCAGCTGTATCCCAGCAGACTCAGTCACTGGTTTCCAGTGGGCTACAGGCAGATATCATCATCCCTAGAGCCTCATCTCTGACTCACAAGTGACTCATCCCCATCTCCAGAGGTGCCTGGGTCTGGGAATGGGGTGCCCGGGTCTGGGAACGGGGTGTACCCGTGGGCCGGGATGAGCTGCGGCCGGGTCCCAGGGAAGCGGCGATGCTGGGGTGCGCGCTGGGATGAACACCGGGATGCACGGGGGAGAAGCGGGAAAATCCCAGCGCCGGGGCTCGCAGCCGCACCGGTGCCGTTAGGTGGCGGTGTCCGCTTCCCGGATGGATACCGGAGCGGAGCCTCGCGGGGGGAATGTGGGGCCCCAAACCGCTGCCCGCGATCGCATCTCTCGTCCCCTGCGCCGGCGCTTGCGAATCCCTCGGGAGCTTCCTGTGGAGCTAGAGCTTCACCTCTGAAAGCAGACACGGGACTAAGGTTGTGTTCGGCTGTAAGAAGGCAAATAACTACTAAATGACTGCTGAGGATTACAGAAGGGGATAGGAAATTCCAGTATGTGTGTACATGGAGGGATTTGCCCAGGTTGGAAAACTCCTGGGCAAATCCAGGCCAGATTGGATGGGGCTTGGAGCAACCCAGTCTGCTTGTGGCAGGGGGGTGGGACTGGATGAGCTTTAAAGTCCCTTTCAACACAAACCAGTCTGGGATTCTGTGATATTTATTCAGTGCAAATAGATAGATATTTCTCACTACATTACTAAAAGCATCTCTGTGTACCTCTCCTAAACAGATCCACTTTTTGGCACAGCTTTTATTTACTAGTGAGTCAGGATTTAAACTGCGTGGGGAGAGAATGATCTCGTGCCAATTAGAAGCTGGGCTGTTGGAGTCCTTTTCCTGCTCTGTATCCTTGCGTAAATCATTTAACACGTGTGCTCTCACTTCCTATATGGAAAATGAGGTAGATACTTTCCGCTTCTCATAGGCACTTCAGGAGTGCATATGAACATTCCTCATAGCAGAGACAGCTGTGAGGGATTTGTCATGATAAAGCTGGGAATTTGATCCCTTTGAGATGCTGGCACCTCTGTGCAGGGCTGGGATGAGGATCCCTATGGGGTGGTGTCCTGAGTTTGGCTGTACCAGTTATTTTTCTCCTTCTTAGTAGCTGGTGCAGTGCTGTGTTTTCAACTTTAGCCTCAGAACAACACTGATAACACACCGATGGTTTAGTTGTTGTTAAGTAATGCTTACCCTGATCAAGGACTTTCTCAGTCTCTCATCTCTGCCAGTGAGGAGGAGCACAAGAAGCCGGGAGGAAGCAGAGACAGGACACCTGACCCAAACTGGCCAAAGGGATATTCCACACTACAGCACGTCATGCCCAGTATAGAAACTGAAGAGAGTTACCCGGAAGGCCCAGATCACTGCTCGGGTCGGGCTGGGTATCGGTCGGCGGGTGCTGAGTAATTGTATCCTCTCCCCTTGTTATTTCCCTCACCATTATTATCATTGGTGGTAGCAGTAGTGGTTTGTATTGTACCTTAGTTACTGGACTGCTCTTATCTCAACATATGGGAGTTACATTCTTTTGATTCTCCTCCCCATCCCTCCTGGAGCATGAAGGAAGAAGAGGGGGAGTGAGCAAGTGGCTGTGTGGTTCTGAGTTACCGGCTGGGCTTAAACCACGACAGGTGGAAGCAATGGCTGGTGCTAAATGGAGATGTAGATGTAGGGCTGGGGAGTTCACACTGGATCCAGCTCTGCTGCGGAGCATGGACCAAATAGTAAGATTATGGGATTTATTCCTGAGCCACAAAGTCTATCCTTCAGTCACTGCAGGCATGGTGAGTGCAGGCAGAGCTTCCTCCTGAGGGACTCTGGTGCTGAGCAGTGCAAAACAGTGCCATGTTCACAGCTAGAGCACCACCAAACACTACCTTACATGTCCCTGCTTCATTCATCAGCAAGAGCTGACTGTCCTCCATTCACCAGGGAGATGGAAGGGAACATAAACCCCTTTGTCCTTCCCCACTGTCTTCTGCTGGTGACCTTCAGATGGGGTCTTTAAATATTGTCCTCTCTCCCCTGAATATGACAATCTCCTGGTCTGGATCCCCCAGTGTTCCCCCTCATTTCCTCCCTCTCAACCCTGAAGCATTTAGCAGTTTTAATGTATTGATTTCCTTCTCCTGTGTGGCTTCTCTTGGCTCTGTGAGGTCAATGGGACTTGGAGCAACAAGGCTGGAGCTGCTGCTCCAGAAATGTTCACCAGGAGGGCTCATGTTCACTGATGTATCAGGTTAGTGGCAATGCAGGCAACCCTGAGAGCAGATGAACTGTTGGCCCAGGAAGGGGTGGTCTTCAGCACACAAAAT
Organism: Nestor notabilis; assembly: GCF_000696875.1. Lineage (NCBI taxonomy): Eukaryota > Metazoa > Chordata > Aves > Psittaciformes > Psittacidae > Nestor > Nestor notabilis. The sequence goes on along the minus strand of NW_009929694.1, from coordinate 16,110 downwards.
ATTGATAATTTCTTTCCTCTCTCACATTCTTTACTCCATTGAAGGAGAACTGATCAAATTGAATTTCAGCTGGCTAAAAAGGGCTGGTTGACATCGGTATTGACAGCAGCTCTCCAGGGAAGGAAGTCTGGCTGACACTGTCATCATGGTTGGAGAGCAGTTGGTTGGGTTTTGGGATGTTGGTTTGGCTTTTTTTCCAGAACATGTGAAAAATTCCCAGTGGGTGGAGAGGGAAAGTGAACTATGGAAATTGGGTATGTCGTGCTCTCAGCTGAAACACACCCTAGGGAAGGCATATCCTCCATAAGAGGAACAGCAGTATTGGCCACGAACCAGGAAACCCTTCCCTCCCCACTCCCAGCACAGCAAAGAGCTGAGTGCTGTAGGCAGTGTTTCCATTCAGAAAGGCTGTTCCTGATTCCTCTTCTTGTATCTCTTCACCCCTTGAGACACCCCCTGGAGTGGCCTGTTTAAGTGCAGGTTGTGCTCTGGGGTGCTCTCCCCTTTGCTCATCAGTTTTTTCCAGTAGACTGGTGTTACTGGTGGTGCTGGGCTCTGTACTGGGGCTATTTGCTGGCTGTGCTGTAGGAACATGGGGGATGTTGATAGATCTTGTGTGGTACCATCAGTTCTGGCTGAGGTGTGTGGTTTGGACGCCTTCTCCCAGCCTTGCTCCAAAATGATACAGCAGGAGGTATGTCATGGCATTGGTCTTGGCCTCGTGCAGATACACACATGTGCACCCAGGGCTGTACAGAAACTGGGGTGCTAAAACAGGCCTTTTATCCCATAGCTGATCCCCACATTGGTTAAGATCCACCTCTGGTGTCCTCTCCTCGCTTCTGATGCTGCTCCGCAGCCCCCTCACTGTCTTAAGGCTGCTCAGAGAGTGGGGCCCTTTGTCTGCAGCTGAAGAGGAAACTTAATCTTGCCCTGTACAAAGGCAAGAAGGTGACAGGCAGCAGCACAGGGCCCGAGGGGTGGAGGAAGGGGATGTGCTACAGCAGGGATGCTGATGTGGTGTGCTCATAGGGCCTAAAAAGCTGTGAGGCAACTGCATGGAGGGGAGAACTGCAGACCCGGGGGGAAGAAAACATGAACTGTTTTGGGAAAAAAAGGGGCCAAGAGGCAGAAGGAGGGGTATTGGAAGGACTCTGCAGCAGCAGGGGTGGGGACTCAGTCCGAGCTCCCCCTTTCTTGGCTTGATGCCTTCCTCCCCCTCCTCTCGCTGTGAATGGCGATTCCTCTTGCAGGCCAGCAGAGACCCAGACCCTGCTCCATCTCTGGTGAAGCTGAGGCTTGCCTGCTCAGCCAAGCTTCGCTCATCTCCAGACCGTGTGCATAGCAAGAGGAGGTTTGTTTTGCTGCTGGTCACCCGCAGAGTGATGCAGATCCTTCTGTGAATCTAAACAACAGCAGAGAGCATGGCCCCCAACTTCCTGCATTGCAAGGGTTCATCGTACAGCACTAAGCAGCTATCAAACCTGAGCAACTTACTCCTTTTCTTCACTGAACTTCCTCTTGTCCAAGGCTGCCTGTTGTGTCAGTGGCCACCAGTGCCCTGTTTCTGGTGGGAGCCCCTCCGTGCCTGGCAGCACTGAGCACTGCACAACATAAACCATGGGAAATCCGGTCCTGTGCCGGACGCGCTGTCCAAAGGCACCTCAGTTGTGCTCAGGACATTCTGCTGACAGCTTTTGCCATGAAATAAAAAGTGCTGGCTGCTGACACACAAATGTGAGCTTCTGCAGTCAGATTTCACTCCTGCTGGTTTATCATCCAGAGGGCATAGTGGGGGTAAAACCAAGGATGGCTTTAGGGGACAGAGGGTGTATGAACTTGAGCAGAAGTTCATGCTGTGTTTTGAGTTGAAATTGGGGGTGCTGCTTTTTCCAGCTGCAATGATACCTGCATCCTTCAGGAGCCAATGCACAGGCAGCTGAAAAGGAAGTGGGACTGTTCCCTACTTGCTTCTGGCTCTCTGGGAGAAGCTGTTCGAGTTACTCAAACTGCCTCTCATGCTTCCTTCTCTGCGTAGACAGTAAATAGGAATTGCATTAATAAACCATGTAGGTCAGCAGTGTCTGTGAGATGTATAGGGTGTGGCAAGATGTGTGAGGATGGCTCAGATGGTGCATCAGACTTGGAGACATCATCTCCACCAAAGCCCATGTACCTCAGCTGATCCCACCTCTGACTGCCCAAGGTCCTCAGCTCCCAGGGACTGTTACACGTTTCCTTCCAATGGCTTTAGATCTTGGCTTCCAGGTCCTTCACTTGCCTTTTAATTGCCTTTTGGATGGTTTAAGTATTTTTCTTGTCTGTAGGAAAATGAATTAATGTCAAGAGCTGCCAATATCTGTAAAGCTGCTTTCTGAGGCAAGCTGCTGCTCACAAATGAAAGTTTATTTAAAGCAGATATGTCAGATCCATCATCAAAATAACCCATCAGAATATCCCCCTCTTGGCATTCTCATTCATATTGCATGGCCTTGAACAATAAAGACAGTTTCAGTCCTTTTCCTGGCTTGGAAAAGAAACTGCTTTAAAAAGCAATGAGAAACCTGGTGTTTTCCAGCAGAGATGCAGAACTGGCTCTGTGGGGAGCTAGTCTCTCTTGGGAACTGCTGGAAGTGGCCATCCAGATGCGATATCCTGCTCATCAGCTGTATCTGTCGTAAACAGGAGCATCTTAGCTTGCAAGGACTTTGTTTTCCATTAAATAGAAAGTTGCCCTTTTAATATTAAGAGTTAAGGGCTGTCGGAGCTCCACCAGCTCCAGCAGCTGGAAGCATATTCCCTGGCAATCCTGCTGTGCTTGGCGTTTTCCTGGGGTTAGGTAAACATCCTTGTTTTACAGATGGGGCTGGGACATGCAATCTGCAAACTGCTGACAGTTCCTTGCAAGATGTAGAGCTGCATCAGGAGCTCCGTGACGTTGGGGTGGGATGGGATGGGAACCACCTTGGGCAGATCCTGCTGTGGGAGGTGTGCTGTGGCTTCAGCTCAGCCCAGGGCCTGCTGCTGCTGCTGAAGTTGTTGGGAGCTGACTGAGACACAGCAGCAAAAGCCAGCAGGGCTGGGGTACTTGCACAGCAAAAGTTATCCTCAGGAGCTCTAGCTTGCTTCTGTGGCTCCACCTGATGTTTCTAACCTCCTTGTGCATTCCTAACCTCTTGCAGATGTGGCTTTCCATAGGTTCAGGATGCTGCAGGAGCTGGACCTGCACACCCACTGCAATCAGGATTTTCTCTCTAGGAAGGAGTAGGAGTTGAGGTTTATCTCCATGCTGGCAGGGAAAGGAGGATACCACACCTCTGGTAGCTTCTGGGGGCTGGGTGGAGTGTGAAAGCGGAAAAGCAGGACACAGGCTTTGAGGAGCTGTGTTTCATGGGCTTGCCTTGAAGCCAGGGCACTTTGAGATTTCCAGAGGCCCTGGGGAAGGAGTGGCAATAAATCTGGGACATACATAACAGCCCCTTGCCCTTCTAGTGGTTTCTGACACACTGTGCTTTTCTGACCACAAATGGAGCATCAGGCTCTAATCCATGGGGGCTTGTCTTGGCTCTCAAGTTGAGAAAATGCTTGCTCTAAGCGGGCTTGGCTGCAAGGAGCTCCCAGCTCTGAGTGTGAGGGTCAGGGGAAAGGAAGCAAACCCACAGATAACACACTGTAGAGCTCTTTCTTTGCTGGGCTGGGAGATTTTCTTGTCCTCAGAATTGATGCTCTGGCTGCTTCTATGGGACCTCCCAGTGCTGCAGCTCCAGGTGAGCTGCACAGTTCCCACCTGAGGGAAATGCAGACCAAGTACGTCCTGTAAATGCTCAACAGGTCTAGTTACTGGGGCTGGAAATTTATCCTTGGGTGACTGGTTGTGGGCTGGGGGAGCCCTTGAGATAGCAGAAAGGTAGACATCCAGTCTCTCTTTGGATGTGGCTGAAAGATAGATTTATCATCATATAAAAGATCAGGAGTGGTACTGAGAGGCAAAGAGGTCCTTGTCTTTGGGAGTGGGAACTTTTCAGGAAGCCTCAGTCAGTGTGGGATGTCTAGAACTGTGTGTGGCTTGGGATGCTTGTCCCTGGAAGATGCCCAGTTCATCCCTGTAACCATCCTTCTGCTGTGCGATGAGAACTCCAGTCAGACCTTCCCTGCAAACCCCTGCCTGTGCCTCGGTGTGCAGAGGCTGTGGCTGTTCCCTTCCTTTTGCTTTGTTCCTTTGTCAGCCTTCCTTGAGTTTTGCCAGCTCTTCACCTTTATCAAGTAGAAGTTTGCTAGATGTAGCAGGAAAACATTGTGCTCAAAATGCTTTCTTAGTGCCTAATTCAGGGAAATAAAGGGAAATGTTTGACAGTACCACTATGCCTCTGAGTAGCACACAGCATTAGGGGTGTACAGAGGGAGACTACCTGGTTCTTGGGATGGGGGTGAGTTGTGTTCATATTCTCAAGTCCACAGGTGCTTGACATACCTGGCATTCAAGAACTGGGCTGGACTGTTTCCTGCTTTAGCGACTGGAAGCAAACCAGCCAAGTACAGAATCACAGAATGGTTTGGGTTGGAAAGGACCTTAAGATCATCCAGTTCCAACCCCCCTCCATGGGCAGAGACACCTCACGCTAGACCATGTCATCCAAGGCTCTGTTCAGCCTGGCCTTGAACACTGCCAGGGATGGAGCAGCCACAGCTGCTCTGGGCAGCCTGTTCCAGTATCTCACCACATCACCACAGTTCCTGCAAAGCTCATCCTTTGGTTTGGTGCATAACACTAATCCTTGTTCAACTCCCATGCTTTTGTGCCTTGCAAGTGGGTAGGGAAGACTATGGGGAGCTTATACTGTGCTGGGATGCATGGGGAAGACAGGAGGAATTTTCACTATGCTGTGGAGTGCTTGCTCCAAAGTTTTAATAAGACTTTTAGTACTACACAGGGATGAGCATGGAAATCATGGGGGGTTGTAGATGGGCAGCATGTGCAAATGGTGCAGGGTAGGAGCAGTAACCAAGGATGAAGGGGTTTCTTTGAACTTGGTGAAGTGTCTTCACAAGTGCGCTTACAGGAGTTTGACTTCTGCTGACATTGTCAACTGCTCTGCCAGGACAAGTGTTTGGTGCCTATGTTCTTGTGCTGTTGTGAAGCTGACTGTAATCAGCTCATGGTTGGCTGAGCTCAGAGAGCAGGAGCTACACAAACCTGCATTTTCTGAAGCAATCAGCAAAGTTGCTGAGCGATGCAAATCAAAGTGACAGCCAAATCAAGACACATCCATTAGAGATGAGCACGCAGGCTTTATTCTGGGACTGCACCAACGTGACCAAAAGTGAACCTGAGTGTCCCAAATCTAATGTTGTCCTCAGCAGACCAAGAACAATCTGATGTTCTTGCTGGTGTGTTTGTATCTCAGCTAATGAGCAGCTTGGCATGGTTGGTGAGGCTGCTCCTTGTCCACAGAGCTGATCTGGGACAGCCCCTCTCTGAGGGTGCAGAGGGGATGTGGTGCAAGAGGTGACGTTGGCTTTTGGTGGTAGGATGTCCCTGAGCCTCTCCACCTTGAGAGATAGCGGGACATTAACGTGTCCCCTGGGTAGGGTGGAGAAATGTGTCTTTGTGTCCAAGACTTTGTTCAGATGGGCCTCATCAAAGCTGCAAAACACAAGCTTTTAGCCACATCTGATGTGAGGGTGCTGTGGTTGTGCAACACCTCTGGCTTCCATCTATCTATTAAGCTCTGATGGAGGTGTTTAATGAAGACAGGCTGGAGGTTTCACTGAAGAGCAGGACAGCAGAGAGTGGAATTTACAAGTGAGCCCTGACACTCTGCCTCCCTGCTCCTGCCTCACCTAAACCCATGGATTATAGAAGATAGATGAGGTGAGCAGATGTTGGTATGAATGCGGCTGGCAGCAGACACAGGTCATGGATTGAACATGTGCATTGCAAGAAAGGAGCTTTCTTGAGGCAGACATAGAGGCCTGCTGTTGCCATGCAGCCCTATTCATCTCCAGCTCTGACGCTAACATCTTTATCAATGTGTTTATATGAAGCTTGGCTGCAAAATGGCTCATCCTTCTCAAGTTTTTCAAGCAAGTCTGTAGCTTTACTAAATACTCCTTTTATTGTGCTGCCAGGGGCTCTCTCAGAGGCCAATAAAGGAGGTGGCCTGTTTGGCCATGGTGATATCTGGACCGGAGGTTCGATTCCCACATGTCTTAAATCTGTTTGCAGACTGGCAAGTGACCCACGATGCCTGGCTTACCAGAGCTGCACAGGAGCATGCCTCTGCCCCACGCTTGCAAACCTTGCTGAGTGCCCAGGCTGTGCAGGGAATGGTGGGGACAGGGACAGCCCAGCCCTGCTTCTGCACTGGGTAAGCACCTGGAGCTGCTCTGGGACGTTAGAACATCTCTGCAGTGTATGGAATAGCTGTCCATCCTCCAGCTGGCAGGCAACCCTCTCCCAAGTTACAAGCAAGCACTGTGGAAAAAAGTTGCTTGGAAACCAACTACAGGAGTGGAGCTGGAGCTGCAGATGAGATGCCCCTGGCAGGGAACGTGCAGATCTGTGGCAGGAGGATGGAGCTGGTGGCAATGGAGTGATTAAGGGTCCTTCTTGTAGGAGGGTGTTGCTGACATGTCAAGGCACGTGTCTCTGCAGAGAAGCACTCCCTGGGGACCCAGGCACTGGATCAAGGCAGCGGGGCAGCTTTATTCAACTCTCAGGAATGTTGTCTGGTCGTTAAACCAACCAAACTGGGGATGCTGTTGCGCAGAAGGATTTTTTGGTGGAGAGTTGGGGAAAAGGAAAGTATGTAAAGACAGAGCTCTGGCAGGTCTGGCAGCTGATTTGCTTTTGTTAACATAAACATGGCTGTGTTGGTCTGCCCCATGGATACTTGTCTGGGAATAACAGTATCCCATTAGATTATAGCCACTGCCAGTCCCTGCTGAAGGAGAAAGGCTGATGCTCAACGCACGCAGCGCTTTCCTCTTGCTGTTCCTTTATAAGGAAAAACATTTCAGATTTAGTTTCTACCTTATTTTAACTTCTTCTAAACAAGAGCAGTTTAATTCTGGTGGTGGAACATCGAGTCCAACACTCCCTGACCTGGTGTGGTTATTATAGGCACTAGCACTGCAGATTAAGATGAAGTATTAACAAAAGGCTGAGCTCACCAAAGAGTGCTGTGTATGGCAGGGTGGAATGGCAAGTGAGCACAGTATGAGCTTCTTGTGGCATGGTTTGGTGTGATGGCAGTGGCCATGCTTCATCAGAAAGGGGATTTGCCCTGGTCCCCTTTCCCTGCTGGGCTTGGCTGCAGGGGCTATCGGTGCAAACAGAGGACAGGCTGTGTGTGGGGAGACTTAACCCAGCCCTGTCTGTCACTGCAGGGAGCAGGTCCAGCTCTTCTCATTCAGGACATTTGGACACTGCTTCTCTCATTTAGAAACAAAAGGCTCAGGGCTAATTGCCTGGCAGCCTGCAGCAAGATGCTTTGCACGACCACAAAGGGAAGGGCTGTCCATTGCACTGATGGCAGCGCAGAGGCTGCTGAAGTGTCTCGAGTTTCGCCCTATTACCAGGACCCCCAAACTCAGCCACCTCCAGAGTTTTACTGCCCTGTTTGTTGGGGAATTGCCAGCAGGGAGTTTCTCTCCCCCTCATATTGCTGTTGGAAATGTCCTCCTCCCTCCCGCCTGGCTCAGTGCCGTCTCTCTCCGTGGCTGGTGCTCTGCCCCCAGCGTGCTCATGGGCCTCTTCCTATTTAGGGCAAACACTGGATGGCCCCTGCTTTTGGCCTGCTTGCAGCACATCTCCCAGCTGATTTCTCTTCTTTTTTGGATCCTCTTTTGTTTCTGCAGGCTGAAATCCCCAGCGTCCCCCCGCCGCGTGTGCTGGCTGCGGACCATGCTGAGAGATGGCTTTTGGAAAGCTGTGCTGGGACAGACATGGATAGGGGAAAGCCCAAGTGTTGTCCTGCTCTAGATGAGGCTTGGTGTTGACAGTCTCTTCTAGCAGACAGAGTGAGCCTGAGGATGGTGGTGACAGCCCCAGGTCCCTCCTGCGGTGATGATTTAATCCCAGCAGAAACAAGTGCCCTGCAGTAGGGAACCCGCAGGCACGGGACTGTGCATGGGTGAGAGTGGGGCAGAAGTGGTTGAGCACGTGAAAGGGAGAGGAAGTTGAAGGAAATTTCCCTAAAAGACAGCATGTTGAGTCAGTTTGGTTTGTTTTTTTTAACCTTAAATCAACGGTGCAACTTTCCCTCTTCGGGTCTTGCTGGCCCGTCTCTTTCCCATGTGCATTTCCCGACCCCAGGAGTTTAATGGCACCAATCTTGCCTGTGTTGGACCTGCCAAGATCTCCTGGGAAGCAGAAGTGCAGGTGGTGGAGCTGAGGGCATGGTTTCCCTGGCCAGACCATCACAGGGTGATACTGGGGCACCCAGTTCCCATCCACATGGAGATGGGAGCACACAGCCTATGCATTTTGGTAGCAGTGCCTACCCACTTGTGTACCCTTCTCATCCCTCTGTGGTGGAGCTGGAGCAAACCGCCAGCGGTGCTTGGTGCTGTGTGGATGCTGCTGGCCACACCTCAGCATCCCTGCTGGTGCTTTTGCTGGCATTTGCCAAAGCCTTGAAAAGGAAAGGAAAATTGTGATCATTCTTCCTTTCCTTCCTTTCCTCCTGCCCTGTGTCCTCCTCCCACCGCGTGGTGAGCTCCCGCGCTGTGTCCCAGCTGCCTGGAGGAAGCCAAGTGGGTGTGGGGCTGGGAATTGTTCTTATCAAACGGGTTGATGTCAGAAAGGAATAATCATACTAAAAAACTTGTGGTGGTGTGCAGGGAGATCGGGAGGTACAGCTGCTCCCGAGGCCTGGCCTGCACCTCCTGGTGCTTCCTGAGCCCTTCCAGGGAGTCTTGGGCTCTTTGTGCTGCAGCAGATTTCGTTGCATGCCTGAAATATCTCAGAGGAGCTGGGAGAAAAAAAAGGGGACTGGTGCAGGGAGCGCGAGCTGCTGGAAACAGCTCTTTGAGAAGCAGGGGAGAAGTATAAGAAAAGCAGGTTTCCTGCCATGAGCTGGTATATTTATGACTGGAAAGTTTTGGGTTGAAAAGGTCGTAAGCAGGCGGCTGAGGGAGAAGCGGAGGCAGTAGCTGTAAAAGCCTCTTTTCCAGCTCACACTCTGGTCTGCAGTGGGGACAGGAGGGTCCCATGGGTGTCCAGTCACCCCTTGTGATAGGAGAGGGATGGTGAGCATTGGAGGGGTGAAGGACAACTAGGATATCCATGGGGAGGTGGGATGGAGTGGGATTTGCACCCGTGGGGGTGTACTCGCCATGGGGAGCCCATGCGGTGCCTGCCTCCTCCCCTTGTGTGGGGATGGAGTTTCCAGCCCTGCCTTGGACACCATGTGAAAATGAGATGTGCACATCTGGAAGCAGAGTGCATGCACATAGCTCTGCCAGTTTATTTATTCCTGCAAATTCTCCCTAATTAGGGACTGTGGGGAAGTTTGCAGCAATGGAAATAGCCTCTTTCGGAGGGGCTCACCCTTACCTCCCCTTTCTGTCCCTGAAAATATGCATGGGGTGGAAACTGGGGGGAGGTCTTTCATACCTTGAGGTCCAGGCACTGCACTTTCTTCTGGAGCCAGATGCACCCTCAGCCGCATGGGAAGGCTTTGCAATGGAAACGTGCTGTGCCATGTGTGTGTTAAACTCATTAGAGGACAAGCAAGGTTTCTGAAGCCTCTTGGTGCTGTTAAAACATCTGTGCAGTCTCATAAAGCTGCTTTTTGTGCCTGTTTGATCTTAATATTAAAATGCAGTAATTAATAATGAATAATTTTAAAAATAATGAAAGTAATTAAGTCCATTTTCTGCTTGGATCCTAAACTGCACCTCCCAGTTTCTTAGGAAAGTCTGACCTGAAATTAAATGAAAAGAATGAGGGCATGAGGCTGAGTTTGTTTTAACTGCGTGAGGTTCAGGCAGATGCTGCTCCTGATCCTCTTTCCATTTCCTTCCCCTGCAAGTATCCCTGACGTTTAATCAACACCAGGGAGTTGTGCTTCCTTTCCTTCCCCTTCCCAGGCATGGGGACTGCCAGCCGGCTCCTCCGGTGCAGTGCTCACCTCCTGGGTGTGCACTTGGCTGGGGCTGGGGCAATGCTCCTGGCCTGGGCTCGGGACAGCATTTCCCTTTCCAGGCTCTCGGCATGCACAATAGCCGGAATCACCGTCTCAGCGTGGAATGCTTCAAGCTGGGCTCCAGCACCAGCATGAGGTTGGTGGGGCCTGTGGTGAGCTTGTCCTCTGCGTACAGATCACTGGGTAATGGAGCAAATTGCTTGTTGGAGTTGAGGAGGGTTGGGGTGCATAGGAAGGGGATTTGTGGGGTGCAAAGCTGTGCCCTCCCCGCCCAGCCATGTGTTGCTGGATCCAAGCATGGTGGATGCTAACCTGCAGCATCCTCCCTGCTGGCAGTGGGATTGGGTGCCTGGTTTGGATCCCACCTTAGCACTGATGTGAACCCAGGGCCACTTCATCTTGATCCCCACAGAGGCAGAGAAGGTGTTGGGGACCATCAAGAATTTGCACACGTGGTGGGCAGGAAAGACTCGTCTCTGTTTTCAGATTAGCAGGATGGGAGGATGGATGTTGGTCCTCTGCTTGACCTGCTCAGTGTAACCACATGCGATGAATTCCCTTGTTGTGCTTGAGAACAACTCTGCACTCTGACATAATGGAGTTAAACCTAAGATGAAGTTATGCATTGATCCCCTGATGGAGGTGGAGGAGAAGAAGCTGCAGGGACCTTGTGTCTGTGGTTGTTCCTCCACCTGCCCAGCTCCGATGGGGTTGTCCCCAGAACAGCTCCAGGGTTGTCCCAGAACATGGGGTTTGCTGTTTTCCCTGTTTGTGCAGTGAGTATCTGAGAAGCTGCAGGCTCAGGAACCATCTCCTTCCCCACGTCACATTGTATTTCTACAAGCAGCCGTGCCCCACCTCGAAACCTGGTTGGCTTTTTGCCATTTTGATTTAACAGCAGTCCCTTTATATCTCCCATCACTAGCTGTTAAAATCTTCTCATTTCCAGCTCATGTTGACCTGTTTATGCTATAACCATGTCTGGGTTTGGACTGGCCTTTTTCTTTTGTTCCCTTAGTAACAGTGATCTTTGCCTGCAGCAGCTCTCCCCTGTACTGCACCTATATGTGGTGCTTCCAGCAGTCCCATCCCCTCTCCACCTTCATTCTGCTTGCTTTTCCTGATGCTGGGCTGCCAGGATGACTCAAGACGGAGCACTAGTGATTTCTGGTTTGCTGCTGGAAGTATCTCATTTACTGTTTTAGGAGTGCACTTGCTTTAACTGCGTGGTGATGGTGGCTTGCGGTCACACTGGGACCCACTGGTGCTGTGAGGTCCTTCACACTGATGCATTCTTCATGAGCAAAGACTTTATTAAAAGCCCTTTAGGAACTGACCTCCCATCATTCTGCCAGATTCATCCTATTTCTGTTATCAGGATTTCAGTTACCTGACCCTTTCTGAGCAGTATCCTGGCTCTGTGTTTGGAGCAGGGTCTGCATAGCTCAGTGGCACTAAGGGATGAGATCTGGCCATGTTTCCTTTACCAAGACATTCAGTTCATTATCCAGAAATCTCAAAGCAGCAAAGCTATTTTGAATTTTTTAAGCTTTTCCCATGTGCTCAGTTTCCTTGCAAAGGAAGGGCAGTGTGAGTAGCGCTGAAGTGCGGCTGTCCTCACTGCATTTCCTTTGGAAGCAGGAAGAGCCTAAGGTCTTGGGAAAGAGCCTTTTTTTGTGACAATTCCTGCGTAATCAGCAGGTCTGGATTCATCTATATGAGAGCACGGGTGGAAGTGATGGGAACTGTGTCTCTGCTTTTCCTTCCAGAGTCCCCCCAGCCAGAAACACTGGCACTCCCAAGGAGCTGGGGGCTGGATTCAGCACTGCTTACCACCACAACAGGTCTGTCTACTTGCCATGTCTGTTACACGCCTCAGTTTCCCCAGCTGTAATGTGAAGATCATTGAACCTCTTCCTGGTGGATTTGAAAGCAGAATTGTTTTGGGGGGACAGAATCACAAGAAATCATAAGGTGCAGAGAGCAGAGGAACAGAAGGGAAGGTAATTGCAACAGCCTTATTTTGGGGGGCTTAGAAACAAGAGCTGTAACCCACCTTCCTTCAAAATCTGCCTGGTCTGGGTTATGACACATCTCTTTCTCCCTGTTAGCCTGCATTGGTGCTGCCTGTCTGACCACAGGTGAGTGTATGGTGCTGGCAGTGCTGCTTGTGCTTTGGCTTGTGGTGATGCTGTGGGGATGTTGGACCACTGCGGATGTTGGGGGTTGGTGTTGCATGGTGCAAGAGCCTCACACTGCACCTACCCAGAAAGGATGTTTCATTTGTGATCAACAGCAAGAAAAGATATTTGAACTCTCAGTAGAAACATTGGGTGGCTGATAATAATGTTTAGCTGTTCCTACCTAGTACTTTCGGTCAGTAAGTCTCAAAAGCTCTTTATAGAAGAGGCCAGAATCAATCAAGAGTTTTGTTTTCTAATTAAAACAGGAAGAGGAAAGGGAAGATGCTGTGGATGAATTACTTGCCTTTGTGTATGATACATCTAAGATTCAAGTAGCCACAGTGACTCATGCCACCCTGTCTAACAGAGCTGATGCTCATGACTGTGGCAGATCATGAGAGTGATAACTACTGCATGGTTCGGAAAGCCCTGACTTGTGGGAGGGAGAAAATCTGCCTGAAAAACTGCATTCTTAGTAGCTTGCAAGGAAACTGTATAGTGCTGTTTAAAATGTGTGTGGAAAGGAAAGTCCCTTTTTCTGCCTTAGCCTGTCTTGATAAGGGATCTTCTAATGCTGATACCTACCATCTCCTTGGGCTTTTTTCTTCTCTTACGTTATTTTCCTCCTTGAAGTGACTTCCTAGGTCTGCTCTGCATCGTGGTCCCCCCATGTCTGTGTCAGGGCAGAGGCAGTGACCTCTGGAGGAGGCTGTGCTGTGATACGGAGAAGTCCTCAAGGTACATCACTGCCTGGAGAACAGGAGAGCCCAGGGGACAAGAGTCAAGGTTTCTTGCATCTGCCAGCTATCATGGCAGTAAGTTAGTTTATCTTGGTGTCCAATCATCAGCAGATTTTACAGTTTGCCTTTTCAGGGGCAGGAAATCACTTCTAGGCCAACAAAACAACTTTGCAGGAAGCTTACTGCTCATCTGAAGAACAGTGATGGTGAAGGAAAAAGGCTGAGCAGTCAGTGCCCTTGGTGGCCTGGGTTAGTAAGGAAACAAGAAATGTTTCCATTACCATGTAATACAGCAAGGAAAGTAGTTTATTTAAGGCCCTCCTGCCAGTGGATTGCAGAACAGGGTCTGGGTCTCAGACAGCAGCTGCTGTGTAAAGTATCCCAAAGGTCCCAACTGACCAGGAGCTCTAGGTGAGTACCCTGATTACAATAAAACCAGTTAGTAAGACTCCTGGGTTTTGCTAGCAAGGGGAGCAGCAAGCACCAGAAGAGATATGATCTGCTCTCTTTCTTTTGGAAAGTGAGTTCTCTCTCTTTACTACAATAAAATCAAACATTCAATGACCAACACTTGTGAAATGTTGGGAGAGAGGAGCAGGAAAGCCAGATAAGTGAATAAGGCACCAAAGAAAATACCTGACACGAGGGACAGAAGGAGCAGAACCTGATTAGTTTATCAAAGGGAATGTAGGTGACATGATCACTGTGGGAGATCTTTCATCAGGAGAAGGTTCAGGGTCCTTAATCTCCTTGATCTACCAGACAAGAGCAGAGCAGGGCCTCTGTCGAAACTGCATCTGGATGAGCAGCAAGACGCACACTTGTGCTACGCTGGTGGGGAGCCCCAGAAACGAATCCCAGTGGAGGTGGTGATTCTCCATCCCTCTGGGATGGGTGCTCAGCTTCCCAGGGTTGCCTGCCTTTCTAGGAGAACTGTTTAGCTGAACACAAGCTTTCAAGTGTCGGGTGCAAGATTTAGCTGGTATGTGCAGACTGTACAAGTGAATAATTTTTTTGGTTTCTTTTGCTTAGGAAATGCAGAGTGACCCAGAGAACTGGGACTAAAGCAAACTGTCTCAAACTCTTCATGAGACCAGAGGACATCATCATAACACTCTGCTCACTGTCCATCAAACAATAGGGGCTTTTCTAGTGGTTTACTTCTTATTGCCTCCTGTTGACCTCAAAACCAGAGTCCCCGTCACAATGCCACACTGATCCACCTCTGTGTGACCTAGTTCAAGGAGTGCCACCAGGCTCCAAGCAGCATGAATCGCATGGGGTTTGCGAGGGGGGAAACTCTGAACATCAGAAATACACTTGACTCTTCCTCAGATTGACCCTATGGCACTTTTAAAAGTCTTTTTTTACAATATTGATTTCTAGTTGTCTTCCTTAGTTCATTTCCCCCCTTTAAACCCATTTTACAGGCTTGCAATGACAGTGTACAGGGGAGTTAAGGATGCTTAACAGCCTTCCTAAAGCTACTCTTGGTTCTGCTCCTCCAGCAAGTGAGTCAGGGTCAGCTTTAACGAAGTAGCTTGCTTTCTTGCTCTGTAACTGAGGTTAATACTTGCCAGCCATTTGTACCTGTTTGAAATGGATCCCGGGTGTGACCTGCATTTGAGCAATGGAGAAGAGAAAAAGAAAGCCATTTTCTTTGGAAAATTAATGCTACTGGTGCAGGTCAGCACGTGATGCTGCGCAATGTCACCACCGCTCCCTGCAGAGCATGTGCGGATGTGGATGTGACACCCTGGCATGATAGCCACAGGTCCACAGTGGTTCCTGTTCTTCCCTAAGGCATGGGGAACAGGTAGTGGAGTTCAGGCAGCAGGGCCTGACAAGGGAACACGGGGGGACACAGATGGTGTATTGCACAGGGAGGCATTTACATTCCTGCCGTTGCCGCGAGATGCAGCACTGGTGCCTCCCTGCACTGCTGTGGTGTGTTGGTTTCTGATGCCTTTAGAAGTGCAAGAAATGAAAGCTGAACACTGCTGCCTGTGAAAGGGGGAGGAAAACCACTGTACCTGCCTTAAAATACCACACTTCTAGTTTAAAAGTGCATTCTCAGGGCTATTTAAGCTGTTCTCATGTTTTAAAGTAATGCCTTTCCTTGGATTAAAACCTCAAGTTATTAACAGGATTGAAAACCTGGACCTTCTTGAGTCTGGGAATTCGGTGCTGTTGGTTTTGTGTTCTGGTTCACATCACTCTTGGGGAGTCTGTGGTGTTTGCAGACCTTGGAAGTGTAAAATTAAGTGTGTGACATAAGTGATGAGGCATGCACTTTCTGCAGTAACTACTACTGTTTTGCATAATTTTTCTTTATGGTTCACCCAAAGTGGACTAAAACCCCAGCCCATTAATTCTTCTTTTCCTGTTGATGTGCCTGGACACATTTCAGAGATAACATCACTTTTAAATGATGCCACTAAAACACAGGGTGGGGAGGATAAAAAGAGGGTCAAGAGGGCAGGAGCTGAATCAACATGGGAAGGGAGAAACATCAGATCCCGAGCAGAGAGTTGCACAAACCGAGAGGGTGTGAGCGGTGGAGGGAAGGTGGCCGTGTCATGGAAGGGGCTGGTGTTCATGCCTGGAGCTCAGGCTAGAGTGGAGTGAGCTGTGGCACCGTGGGGCTCACACAAACGTGCCCAGCTGCACACTCAGCTTCGGAGTGGGTTTTGTAGCCTCTGCTACTGCTTCGATGATGGTTTCCGGAGCTGACTGCAGAAGTGGCTTGGATTTGGTGGCGACGGCTTAGCACTGCTAGCTAGTGCTCTGGTTTGGTTTTGAGAAATCATGACAACAGAGGAGGGGGGCCGAGTTGCTCCTTTCCAAACAAGGGCAGCTTGAAAAGCGAACGGGTTATGGGTGCCCGAGGATATCGGGGGTGTAGCCCCCCCCGGTTAGGCGGGTACCATCCCTTTCGTGGGGCATCCTCGGGGGCTGACCCAAGGCTGGTTCCTCTTTTCTTCTGCACCCCGGCAGGCACCAGGTTCCGCAGAGGGGCCGGCGCCGCACAACAGG
>NW_009929693.1:0-33076 GCF_000696875.1 Nestor notabilis | reverse complement strand
CTTTCCAACCCTAACTATTCTATGATTCAATTCTAAGATCACATGTTCTCATTCATACCTACTCTCCTACTCTTCCCATTGTATCCACTATGTGTCACTGACTTTGCTTCAGGGCAAGACTGAAGGGAAATACACTCTTGGTATTTACCGTAACACAGTTTACTGAGTTCAGACATAATTTTTCCAAGAGAACTATTGCAGGAAAAGATACAAGTGAACTGTTTCTGCCTTTATGTGATCACAGAAATGGCCAATTCACACCATCATCAAGAATTAGATTGCTGCTCTGAAAGCACACAGAGTCCACAAATGTTCATCTTTCTTGTACCTGCAAGAAACGTTCATAGCTATGATGGAGGAGAGAGTCACCACCACCACTACTGTTTCAAGATGCAAAGTGGCACTTATCAAAAAAGATATGAAGTTCTTCCTTAGGGAAAGTCTTTTTAATGAGTTTGGTTTTGTGTGATGGGACATATCTACAGCTACATATAAAAAAAAACAATGTACCACATTGTAACTAGTACTAGATAATTTCTTCCAGATTGTGGTACATAGTAAAATATGGAATACATAAAAAATATTTATACTCTGCCAACAAGTGACAAAAGCCGATTATTGCCAATTGCAAACCAACAAAGAAGTGAAACAACACTGTTGATCTTAATTACAAAATCACACATACTTGGACGTTACTGCCTAAACATTGACATCCCTAGAGTTAAAATTTATAAAACAAAATACAGCACCACTTTTTTGCCTCATGAACCCTGGAAGGGAGGGGCTGCAGACTACTGAATATCCTTTTCCCCCTGTACTTGGCACTGGTGAGGCTGCACCTCAAATACTGTGTTCACTTCTGGGCCCCTCACTACAAGAGAGACATGAGGTGCTGGAGAGAGTCCAGAGAAGGACAACAAAGCTGGCAAAGGGTCTGGAGCACAAGTTTGATGAGTAACAGCTGAGGGAACTGGGGGTGTTTAGTGTGGAGATAAGAAGACTCAGAGGGACCATATCGCTCTCTACAACTACCTGAAAGGAGGTTATGGTGAGGTGGGAGTCAGTCTCTTCTCCCAAGTAACAAGTGATAGGACAAGAGGCAAAGACCTCAAGCTGAGCCAGGGGAGGTTTAGATTGGATATTAGGAAAAATTTCTTCACAGAGAGGGTGCTCAGGCGTTGGAACAGGCTGCCCAGGGAAGTGGTGGAATCATCGTCCCTGGAAGTGTTCAAAAATTGTGTAGAAAAGGCCCTTAGGGACACGGTTTAGTGGTGGACTTGGCAGTCCTGGGGTAACAGTTGGATTTTATGATCTTGAAGGCCTTTTCTGACCCAGTTGATTCTATGGTTGTATGATCAAGCAAAAAGGCATGTCCTACTGGAACTTTCTTCACTGTAAAATCTTAACTCTTCTGTTGCACAGAAACAACCACCAGAATGCTGCATACGTGGTCATTTTAAAAGGTAAAAGGTTTCTTCAGTAACTGGACACCAAAACCACTATGAAATTAAAAAGGGAAATGAAATCAATAGTAGGTCCAGGAGGAGACTGTGTTCTATCCTTGGATCTATTAGCAGT
Organism: Nestor notabilis; assembly: GCF_000696875.1. Lineage (NCBI taxonomy): Eukaryota > Metazoa > Chordata > Aves > Psittaciformes > Psittacidae > Nestor > Nestor notabilis. The sequence continues at coordinate 31,498 of NW_009929693.1, read as the reverse complement.
CGTGCTGGGTGCATACAGATTAGCTGATAAATGGATGATTCAATAGACTGGTAGCAAACACATGCTTTGCTAGAGATGACTTTTTAAGTCACCATACATCAAACAGACAGTGTCAGCCTTTGAGGATAAACCAGTGGTGGCTTGTTGTGCTCTTTGAAATGCCTCGGAGACCCAGAGACTAAAAAAGTGCCTGAATGTTCCCTTGAATCCACTGGGAGGACTGAAAGCTTCAAAGAGGAACACTATCACATCCAAGGGGAAAAGCACTGATTGAAGGAATCAGTGTGAAATAGTCTTTAATAATTACCAGAATGCTGGAATCGACTGGTGTTTTGCTGAGCTATATTTTATCTTTATTGGATTAACTGTGACACAGTAGGTTATGTCAAAGGGAATCTGCATGAATATTAAAAGTAAATGTGGTGTGAATAATAGATAACTTACATTAGATGCAACAGCATGCAGCAATTTTTATTCACCTATGTAATTAGACTAAAACAAATCTGCTGAATAAAGTATATTGTCTTATTATAATCCAAATTCAAAAGTATCAAAAAGTTATGAAACAGGGATAATTGCTGGTCTTTAGAAGACGCATGCAGTTACACACATATAAACACAACAGGGAATAATTTTATGAAGAGTTACAGAGTTACAGTGAAAAAGATTTGGTAATGAATAGAAAACTGATTTAGTCTCAAATTGTTAATAAATGTTCCACATATCTGCTTAGAACTTTGGCAGCAGGTATGTGCTGTTTATTAAAACAAAACAAAACAAAACAAAACAAAACAAAACAAAACAAAACAAAACAAAACAAAAACCAACCAACCAACCAAAAACAACCAAAAAAAGACTCAAATCAAACCATACATAAAAAAAACCCAAAACACAACCATCCAGCCTAACAGGAAATATAACGAACAGAAATTATACAAGGAAGCTGTGCTAGGATATTACATTAAACCCTTCTGAACATTTAAAAATTGTGCACTCAGCACTGAGTCTTCTGATTTCTTAAATGATTGGTTGCATATTCTATAGCACAGTGTGTGTTTTCTTATGTATGTCACAGAAATACATATTGTGGGTTTTGAATTTTTAAGCATACTCCAATTTTTTGCAAACCTGAGAACTCAAAAATTTTAATTTTGGTGACATCTGTAGAATCACAGAATAATTTAGCTTGGAAGGGATCTCCAGAGGTCATTAGACAAAGCTCTTGCTCGGTGCAGATCTAATTAGATCAGGGTGCTCTGGGGCATATCTAGTGGATTCTTGAACAATGCCAAGGACAGAAATTCCACATCCTCTTTGTCCATTTGCTCCAGAATTTGATCATCCTGATGTAAAAAAAAAAAAAAAAGAAAAAAAAAAAAAAACCTCCTAACGGCTGAAGATGCAAGTGGCCTTCTCTGGGTCACATTCAACTTATTGTCCACTAGGACCCCTAGGTACTCTTCTGTAGAACTATTTCCCCTCTAACTGGTCCTCAGCTTGTATTGTTGTATGGAGTTACTCCACCCCAGATGCAGGATTTAGCATTTGTTAAATTTCATTAAATGCCTGCCAGTCTATCTCTCCAGCTTGTCCAGGTTTCTTTGGCTTGGGGCCCTGCCCTTCAGTCTACTGACTACTGAAGTCAGTTTGATTTTGCCTACAAACCTGCTGAGGATGCACTCCATCTTATCAACCAAGATGCCGATGAAGACATTAGCTTTGTTCACCATATTGATCCCTGAGAGATGGTACTAGTTACTGGCTGCCAACTGGACTTTTTGCCACTGGTATCCACACTTTTTGTTCATCAGTCCAGTCAATTTTCCAATCTCCTGTCACTCACTTAAGCAGCCTGTATCTCATCAAGTTGGTGATAATGAAACTGGGAGGCTGTCACAAGTCTTGATAAAGTCAAAGTATGCAACACTCACTGCCTTGTTCACAGTGCCAGTCACATCACCATGGAAAGCAGTTGGGTTGGTCAGGCATTATAGTAAACCCATTGGTAAACCCATATTGGCATATGACAAAAGACTTCTTGATCCTCCAGTGTTTAGAAATTAACTCTAAGAGAATTTGCTCCTTTCCAGGAGTTGCCTGGATCCTACCTCTTGCATTTCTTCGAGAACTGGTTGCAACGTTTGCCTTCTTTCAATCATCAGGAGCCTTATTTCAAAGGTTGCTCTATCCATTTGAATAAGCCAGAGAGCTACCTCACAATTACATGAGCTAGTGCCTTCATCACTCTTGGATGCTTCCCATCTTGTCTCATGGAGTTATATATCTCTAATTGTCTGTCCTGAGTTCAGCTGTAACAGTTATTTTTCTCCTTCTCAGTAGCTGGTGCAATGTTGTGTTTCAACTTTAGCCTGAGAACAGTGCTAATAACATACCAGTGTTTTAGTTGTTGCTAAGTAATGCTTACCCTGATCAAGGACTTTTCAGTCTCATGGTTCTGCCAGTGAGGAGGGGCACAAGAAGGTGGGATGAAGCAGATACAGGACACCTGACCCAAGCTGCCCAAAGGGGTATTCTATACCGCAGCACATCATGCCCAGTATATAAACTGGGGGGAGTTACCCGGAAGGTCCAGATCGCTGCTCGGGTCGGGCTTTTTAGGAACGACAGGATAGTAAGAGAAGGAGGAGTTGCCCTTTATGTGAGAGAGCAGCTAGATAGCATGGAGGTCTGTGTAAAAATGGATGAGGAACTGTCCTGGGTTCAGCTAGAGCAGTCATTTTTTCTCCTTCTTAGTAGCTGGTGCAGTGCTGTGTTTTTGACTTTCAGTCTGGGAACAATGCTGATAACACCGATGTTTTTAGTTGTTGCTCAGTAATGTTTACTCTGACCAAGGACTTTCTCAGTCTCATGCTCTGCCAGGGAGGAGGGGAAGCCAGGAGGAAGCAGAGACAGGACACCTGACCCAAACTGGCCAAAGGGGTATTCCATACCACAGCACGTCATGCCCAGTATAGAAACTGGGGAGAGTTACCCGGAAGGCCCAGATCGCTGCTCGGGTCGGGCTGGGTATCGTTCGGTGGGGGGTGAGCGGTTGTGTCCTCTCCCCTTGTTATTCCTCTTATCATTATTATTGGTAGCAGTAGTGATTTGTATTATACCTTAGTTACTGGAGAGCTGTTATCTCAACCCGTGGGAGTTACATTCCTCTGATTCTCCTCCCCATCCCTCCGGGAGCGGGGGGAGGAAGGAAGAGGGGGGGGGGGAATGAGCGAGCGGCTGCGTGGTTCCAAGTTGCCGGCTGGGCTTAAACCACAACAGGAACCAACTGAGAGCTTATAGGTTAGGATTAAAGAAAGGACAGGTAATGGTGTCATTATAGTGGGTGTCTAGCATAAGTCCTCTAACAGGGAAGAACAAGAGAATCAGGGCTTCTGCAGACAGATTGGAGTAGCCTTATATCCACAGGCCCTAGTCCTCTGGGGGGACTCTAACCACTACCCATTGCTGATGAGACAACAAAGCAGGGCAGTATCAATCCAGGAGGTTTCCTTGAGTGCATTGATGATAAATTCCTCCTCCAAGTGATAGAGGAGCCAATGAGGAAAGTTATTCTGCTGGACCTCATATGCACCAACAAGGAGGGGCTTGTTGAGGATGTGGTCAAAGGCAGCTTTGGCTGCAGGGACGATAAGATGGTGGAGCTCAGGATCCTGAGGGCAGGGACAAGGGTGAAAGCAAGCTCACAACCCTGCACTTCTGTAGAGCAGACTTTGACCTCTGAGGATGTGCTTGGAAGATTGGATAAGGCCATGGAGGGAAGAAGTGTCCAAGAAAGCTGGTTAATATTCAAAACTCACCTGTTCTAAGCTCAAAAGTGGTCCATCTCAGTGAATATGAAGTCAGGTAAAAATTCCAGGAGGCCTGAACAGATGAACAAGGATGTCCTGGCCAAACTTAAACAGAAAAAGAAAACCTATTTTCCTTTTGAAAAAAGAAGGTTGAAGCAATGACAGGTAACTTGAGAGAAAAGCTAAAAGCCCAAATGGAATTGAATTTGCCAAAGTAAAAAAGATAAAAAGAAGAGCTTGTATAAATACAAAGATGACAGAAGGAAGATTAGAGAAAAGTAGGCCCATCGCCCTATGAGACAGGAGATCTGGTTACACAGGACATGGAAAAGTCTGAGGTAAAGTCTGAGGTACTGAATACCTTCTTCACCTGACACTTAATGAACAGGACTGATTTTCAGGAGTCTCAGGCCCCACAGATCTGGGGGATAGTGTGGAACAAGAAAGACTTGCCCTTGGTGAAAGAGGGACAGGTTAGAGAATACTTAATCAGACTGGACATATGTAAGTCCATGGGACCTGATGGGCTGCACTCACGAGTACTGGAGAAGCTGACTGCTGTCACTTCAAGGTCACTCTCAATAATCTCTGAATGATAATGGCAAATGGAAGAGGTACCTGAAGACTGGAGGAAAGCAAATGTCACTCCTGTCTTCAAGAATGGCAAGGAGGATCCAGGAAACTACAGGCTGGTCAGCCACACCTTAATTCCTGGAAAAGTTATGAAACAACTAATTCTGGAAAACATTCCCAGGAACATGAAGGAGAAGGTGGTAATCAGTAGTAGTCAGCATGTATTTATAGAGGAGATGTCATTCTTGACCAACTTGATAACCTTCTAAGATGAAATAACTTGCTCAGTAGATGGGTGGAGGGGAGAGGAGTTGATATCGTCTACCTTAATTTATTAATGTGTATACATACCTGAAGAGAGAGTGCAAAAAGGACAGATCCAGGCTCTTTCCGGTGATCCCCAGGGACATGACCAAAAGCAACAGGCACAGACTGAAACTGGGGGGGGTTCCTCCTGAACATCAGGAAACACTGTGATGGTGACCTGAGCACCAACACAGGTTGCTCAGGGAGGTTTTTGAGTCTCCATTACTAGGGTTACTCAAAAGTCATCTGAACACTGTCCTGGGCAACCTGTCTCAGGCCTCACGGTTCTTCAGCAGACATAGGCTCTGTCCCCACACATTTCGTCCAGAGCTCTTGCAGGTGCACACACAAGGTGTTCCAGCTCCAGAACAACCTTTGAGCTTTGGCGCTGGGGAGAGCAGCAGCTGTGGGCACTGAGCAAAGGCAGACCCTTCCAGCAGACGTCTTTTAAGTAGGGGGGTTGTACAATATGGCAGCCAGATGTCTTTTCCAGTTTCAACCTTTCTGTGATTCTGTGAATGGGACAGCATATAAAAATATTAATAGTTACCGAGTGTTCTTACGTACAACTGAATTGACAGCTGTAATCACAAAGTCACTATATTTGCAAAACACAAATTTAAAATGTAACTACGAAGGACCTTCAGTTTTCGGATTTCCGTTTCATAGACATTTTGAAAGGCCTTATTCTCAGGGAAGAATAATGGAGCTACAAGGTGTCCTTACAGTGGTCCGAATATAAAGTTTAAACAGCCAAATAAACATGTAAAATGCATACGTTACAAAATGAGGCAAACTCATATTTTTCAAATTCCAAGTGTGAAACTGTGCAAATGAAAGTTAGGTGAAGTAATCCCATGATTCATTAAAATCAGTAGTCAAAAATTGTCTTTCTTCTCAAGTGTGAAATACTACAATAAAGATATATTTTATTGGTGTCGCTCTTACATGTTTACATGGGATTGTCCCTAACTACTCATTTATCAAAGAATTATACACAAGATTGATTTGTAAAAACTAATAAAATTGCCATTTTAGGACAATCACCCTATGCCACAGAGTAGCTAAACCGAGATACATGACTCAGGCTTAGGATCTGGCCAATAATGTAACAAGTTTATTTTGCTTTTTATAGTGAACAGCAGTCACTGCATGTTACATTAAACTGATGACCTGTAATTATGGAGTTTTCATAAAACTGGTTTATTGGTTCAATAATGTGCCCAAAGCACCTGTTATGATTACACAAAAAAAAAAGTAAAGCCCATCATCCTGTTAGTTTTTGTAGAGAACTATAATCAATTTCGAATCACGCAGATAACAAAATGCAAATTACTCTTGTTTACGTGATTTTAAGATTATAGCAAAGGCCAACAACCAGTGAATTCACTAGCAAGGCAGAAGCATCTATTTCTAACTCATTGTGGAGGCAAGGTGGAAAGGTTCAAGGCACATATGAAACATTAGCCATTATCTGGAATTCACTAGATTGTGCTGCTTCTGTCACCCTTGCAACTTAAATAGCCACTCATACTTAGGAAAACAGTCAAGCACAGCATATTTTACCCAAAGCTCATTATGCTGCCATTTACTTCTTTCTCGCTCTCTCTTTAAATCTATGTTCATTATAGAGGATACTTATGTCTAAAACAGTTCCTGCTTTCCAATCAACCTTCTCCTTCCTGCTTGGTCTATTCAGCAATGACAAGAACCCAGTGACATATGCATTGAATGACAGATTATGACATTAGAATCACCTCAAGGGTGAATCTCACAAAGCAGTTAAAGTTACATAAGCATTCAGAAACATTTAAAATGGTTATTATATAGAAAAGCTGCCCACTTACTTAGATCTTCAAATGGGATCTGAGCTCTCTGGAGAACCTGGCTATATAGGCCACCTCTGCAAGGCACTGAATGCACTCCTTTCCTCCTCACTACAAAAACAGAACAGAGGAGTCTTTGTCTGAAAAGCAGCTTTTGCTGCTCCTGAGCTTAAGTGCCAGGTTTCTGTGCATTGGTACATGTGGTCTCACACAGCATCTGAACAGGGTCCTTAGGAAATGCAAATCATAGCTTCAGTCACACCGGTGAGGTTATGACTATTTAGAACAGACGTGGACCTGGTCCACTTTGTAAAATTAAAAAAATAAATGATAAAAAATAAATCACAAACCGAAAGGCTGTGCAAGGAAATTTCCAGCTTAAGTCAGATTTTTTTCCTTTTTGGTGAATTATAAACCCTGGAAAGTAGCAGGTTTATAATGGAAACGCTGACACAACTTTAACTATAGCGTCGCAAATGGCGACACTATAATTAAGCTTTGATCTGCTTTGGAAAAAAAGGAAGAGGGAGGTTATTGTTCAATGGACTGCTCTGTCATTTGCTGCAGCGATTCTTAATTGTGTCTCATTACTGCAAGATGATCATTACTCTACTTGTCTATCTGATTTAGAGACCACTAAAAGTGTCTTGTAACAAGCAGCCGTCTCCTATGCAACAGTCCTTTGGCTCTCACCCTCATTACTCACAATCTGTCCAATTATTTGTCATTAAAGTAATAAAAAGGACTGCAGCAGAAAATGTGGGAGGTAATTGTTGGAGGCCTGCCGAGGAAAAAAATGAAAACTGTTTTCAACGCACTGGGAAAGTGACATCGTTAATTAAGTGTTAGACAATATGCAAATCAGTCTCAATCTCAAGAGACTGTAATAAAATAGAGAAAACATTATTATCATTTGAGGTAAAAGAAGGCAGAGTTACCCAGTCGGTGTTAGGCTTAGTCACTTTCTAAGAGCGGCAATGGCAAAAGGGTGCAAGCTACAAATAAAATGAGCAGATGGATATATCTCAGCATAAGCTGGCCTTCCAACATTCTGTAGCTCAGAGCTAGGGAAGAAGGCAGTGGTAGTATGGGATTCGAAACTAGGAATTCCCATAAATGCTGTTTATTTAATCACTGGATATGCACACTCAATTTCCTTCAAAAAATGGCAGAAACAAAATTAAGAAGTGAGTGTTCACTGATTGTTTATATTATGAATTCTACTGGAATTTACACTCCACCTTCATGGGTTCATTTATTTAAGTAGAAAGAGAGAGAAAGAGAAAAGAGAGGGGAGAGAGACACAGAAAGGAAGAGGAATGAAACTAATTAAAAATTAAAACATTGCAGGAGTCTTTTCAGTTAATTACTTAAAAAAGAAAATAAATTAAAAAATACATCCATTCTGAATCGCTTACTACTAAAGGGAAGATTACTGAAAACAACTGCAATTTGGGTGAACTGTGAGCACACACAAAGGTGTTGCGCATTACTTCAAAACAATCAAGGGGAAAAGATTCAGTCTTCCTTAATGCTGCGCTTTGGATAGGAAAAAGATACCCAAATTTAGGAGGAAAACAGTTGAAATGTGAGTCAATTGACTTAACTGAACTTAGTTTGATTATAAAGTTTTGCTTTCAAGACCAGAAATGCATGTATAAGGAAAAGAAGGGATCTGCACTCAGAAAGCCTCTCTGTGGCATCCTGATAGGGATCTTGTCTGAGCTGGGTAGGGAAGACAGAGCCACTTTTAAACGTATGATAGATTTATACAATGCATCTTTTGTAAAGACCATCAAGGAGCTATTTGGCCCATGGCCACCCAATTTTCAAGCATTTGCTGAGGTGTCTCAGGTCAGCTGAGAACAAAATAAAAATAAAGCTTCCCTGTCCCTTGTGTACGTTTCTGCTTTCCTGAGTACTGATACAAGGCCTGCTTAACATGCAGTTTTGAGTCTGACAGGAAAAAAACCACTCCTTTGAAAAGATATATGTATAAGAGCAAGTTGGTAGACAAATTGTGGCCTTGGGCCAACCTTGGCAAAGTAAATACTGGCAAGCAAGTGTTGGACTTTGTGTTTTAGGAAAAGAGAAAGGCGTATTTAGATTAACATAGACCAGATGTCTTCCATTTTTACCCACTCAGGTCTAACACAGGGTGATCAGGCAAAAAACACAGGATTACCTGACACTCCAGGAACATTGGAGTCAATAAAAACTTGACCACTGTGTGGAGAACTAGGCTGCAGCAAAGTTTAGTCTCTTTTATTTGGTAAGTAGAAGCATAGAATGTTTGAATGGTTAGGGTTGGAAAAGACCTTAAAGATCATCTAGTTCCAAACTCCCAGCCACAGGTAGAGACACCTTCCACTACACCAGGTTACTCAAAGCCTCACCAAGCCTTGTTTTGAACACTTCCAGGAATAGGGCAGCCACAGCTTCTTTGGGCAACCTGTGCCAGTGCCTCATCACCCTCATGGTAAAGAATTTTTTCTTAGTGTCTAATCTAAATCTCCTCTCTTTCAGTTTAAAACCATTCCCCCTTATCCTGTCACTATATGCCCTTCTAAAAAGTCCTTCTCCAGCTTTCTTGTAGGCCCCCTTTAGGTAGTGGAAGGCTGTCCTGAGGTCTGCCCAGAGCTTCCTCTTCCCTAGCCTGATCAAGATCAACTCTCTCAACCTGTTGTCCTGGGTTCAGCTACAGCAGTCATTTTTTCTCCTTCTTAGTAGCTGGTGCAGTGCTGTGTTTTTGACTTTCAGTCTGGGAACAATGCTGATAACACCGATGTTTTTAGTTGTTGCTAAGTAATGTTTACTCTGACCAAGGACTTTCTCAGTCTCATGCTCTGCCAGAGAGGAGGGGAAGCCAGGAGGAAGCAGAGGCAGGACACCTGACCCAAACTGGCCAAAGGGGTATTCCATACCACAGCACGTCATGCCCAGTATAGAAACTGGGGGGAGTTACCCGGAAGGCCCAGATCGCTGCTCGGGTCGGGCTGGGTATCGGTCGGCGGGTGGTGAGCGGTTGTGTCATTTTCCCTTGTCATTCCTCTTATCATTATTATTGGTAGCAGTAGTGGTTTGTATTATACCTTAGTTACTGGAGAGCTGTTATCTCAACTCGTGGGAGTTACATTCCTCCGATTCTCCTCCCCATCCCTCCGGGAGCGGGGGGAGGAAGGAAAAGGGGGGGAGTGAGCGAGCGGCTGCGTGGTTCCAAGTTGCCGGCTGGGCTTAAACCACGACACCTGTCTACATAGAAGAGGTGTTCCAGCCCTCTGATCATCTTCATGACCTCTTCTGGACTTGCTCGAGGAGGCCCATGTCCCTCTTGTGCTGGGGACCCCAGGGCTGAACACAGTACTGCAGGTGGGGTCTCATGAGAGTGGAGTAGAAGGGCAGGATCACCTCCCTAGCCCTGCTGATCACACTCCTTTGGATGCAGCCCAGCACACGGTTGGTTTCTGGGCTGCAAGGGCACACTGCTGGGCCATGTTGAACTTCTCATCAACCAACACTCCCAAGTCCTTCTCCTCTGGGCTGCTTTCAATCCATTCTCTGCCCAGCCTGTAGTTGTGCCTGGGATTGCCCCAACCCAGGCGCTGGACCTTGCACTTGGCCTTGTTGAACTTCATGAGGTTTGCACTGGCCCACTTCTTGAGCCTGTCCAGGTCCCTCTGGATGGCATCCCTTCCCTCCAGCCTGTTGATTGTACCACATCGCTTGGTGTCATCAGCAAACCTGTGAAGGGTGCACTCCATCCCACTGTGCATGTTGCCAACAAAGATGTTGAACTGCACCAGAATAAATGCCAACCCCTGAGGAACACCACTTGCCACTGGTCTCTATGGGCCGTTGACTCTTAACTGTCTGAGTGCAACCAACTAGCAAATTCCTTATCCCCCAAGTGGTCCATCCGTCAAATCTGTGCCTCTCCAGTTTAGAGACAAGAATGTTGTGCGGTGCCAAAAAGTGTCAAAAGCCTTGCGCAAGTCCAGGTAGATAATATCTGTCACTCTTCCCTTATCCATCAAAGTTGTGACCTCATCATGGAAGGCCACTAAATTTGTCAGGCAAGATTTGCCCTTAGTGAAGCTATGTTGGCTGTCATCAATCACCCCCTTACCCAAGTAACCAAGGTAAATCATGTTAAGCAGATAAATCAAATTGTTTTCAAATAACTAGAATCCATTTCATGTGTTTTGATTAAAATAGTTTTAAGAGGTGATCACATTTCTTAGTGTGATGTATCAAGTCACACTTCCTGTTTTTGAGAGGTTCCAAGTGATGACATATGATGTCTGTGCCATTGAGTGAAGCTGTTTTCATAATGAGCATGTTCTCAGGAAAGAAGAAAATTGGCTGAGCAGCTGCTCAGCCACTAGCTTTTCATGTTATTGGCACTTCTTTCTGAAATGAATTTTGACATGTTTAAATGAACATAATGCTCTCAACGCAATCAGCCTGGTGATCTCAATGCAACTTTCTGTGGGTCACAAAATCTGTTTTCCATTGATTGCCTGTGCTGAGGAAATGGTGAATATTGGTAAGGAAAAGAAAATGTAACAACATCAGACTCTTTAGGTTTTCTGTAAAATACACTACATATAGGGACATTTACCTGTTCTTCGTTTGGCTATTAATTTTTTAGGTACTGAGAAGCATTTTACAACACTAGCAATACAATACAGAAAGTGGAGAAAATTAGAAAGTTTCAGTGAATTCACAAAGGCACAGAATGGGAATAAAAATCATGAAGTTGTAGTGTAGTGTAAAAATCATTTGATTTTTAGGACATGTTAAGTTTCCTTTTCTAGAGTATGCTAATTTACTGGAGGTGGTTTTGGTTTTGGTTTTTTTTTTTTTTTTAATTCCCAATTCTCATAGTGTAAGGTTATGATCTCCAGAGTAAATATAGACTACTCCAACTTAACACTTGCCTTTTATTTGCCTTTTCTCAGCCTCTCATGCTTTGCCTTTCTCGCATTTGCCTTCACTATAACACTGTTGTTATTATTAGTACTGTTATTAGTATTACTATTATTATTAATAATATTTTAGGCATGGTGTAAAATGATGCACATTAAAGGTATTGCTCTCCATCCTCCTCCTATTTTCCCAAGATGGCTTTTTCAGGATGAAGTGGATACCACGTGAGTACTGGAGACAATGTCATTTGCAGGTTGATTTTTTTTCCTACTGCTTGGAAACTCTGACAGGAGGTGATTTTATCAGGCCCGTGAATTCTAACAGTCTGAAAATAAGACTCTCGTCAATCTCTGTTCTAAGCTTTTCATTAGATCCAAATCCCTGACTTCCTTCTGAAAATTAAATGAAGAAAATTGGAAATACTGATGTCCCATTCTGTCTTCAACAGTTAAAGTGCAAAGTTTGCATATTCACTCTTGCAGCTCTATAATTTAAACTTGACTAAGCTGGATAGGAGGTTCATTTACTCTTTGTCAAAATACTTTTGATAAGTTGGATGAGAATGAAAAATATAGAAGCAAGTTCCTATTCATCTAACACATTGCAAACATTTTTCACTATCTGTTGCCCTTCTGCTTTTTCAAATTAAGTATGTAATTAGTTTGACTATATTCTTTCCTTGGAGATAGACAGGGAAATCTATGACTTGTGAAGGTGGAAAGCAAAAATATCAATGGATGTCTGCCTCAGGGGCTATTTGTAAGTGTGTCAGTGAAAGCTGCCAGTTGTGCTATCTAAGGAGCTATTATATGGTCTCCCTTAACTTTCCTGAGTTTGTCACAGATTATCTGTAGATTCTGATTGAAGAATCAGTAAAAAATAAAATTAAACAAACTCTGCTCAGTTAGAGCAGAGAGAATAGCACTGGGAATCAACCATTTCTTATCAGGGAACATTGATTCATATTCATCTACTTAAACAAATACACCCCACACCCAAACACAGGCTCAAGAGCACATACGTAGCTATACAATAGGCTAGAAATGTAAAATTATGAAGGGGCTTGGGAAGAAAATGCAGGAAAACTTGGGTAAAAGAAAGGCTTTGTCAAACTATTTCTTAATTTTTGCTCTAGACATGCACCACTTGTATCGTGCATCTCAGAAAAATTTGTAATAGATATAGATCTTTAAGATGAAAATGCTATATTCTGTGAGTTTAAGTTTTTTCAGCACAAGTATGCTTTCCTATAAACTAGTAGCCTTAAGCTAGTAGAGGAAATGAACAATATAATTTATTTCAGTTTCTTTGATTTACTGTAGTACAGAACTAGCACTCCTGGGTTTTACGCAGAAGTTCAATTATTTTCTTCTATAGGAAAATACTATTAATTAATAATAGGGTACCTTACTTCAAATACAATTTTGTAAATCTTCTGTCAACTTACATTAGAGATTAGCTCAGGTTTGAGATCTGAACAGGTCTAAGACCACAAGACGCATGTATCCAGAACCAAATTTCTTCTGGGCAGATATTCTGTTCCAGTTATTTGCTGACCCCAGATATCATGAAAAGAATTCTTGATGTTATATCTGGGAAGTGTAGCCTGGGGTTAATAACCTGCATTCTTCTTTAGTCACAGTTTTATTTAATATTTTTCAGGTGCAGAAGAATAACTATATGGAAAAGATTAAATGTCATATTAACTTGGTATGGGAAGATACCTACACTCATCTGGAAGGGATCTTCTGGATTGGATTTACCTCCAATCCAGAGGTATTGGAGGTAATATATAATAATATATATTATTATTCCTCGATAATAAGCTATATAGTAAGACTACGTTGGTCAGAGCCTTGGGTGACATTATCTAGTGTGAGGCATGCCTGTCCATTGCAGGGGGTTTGGAACTAGATGACCTTAGGTTCCTTTCTAACCCTAACCATTCTATGATTCTATATGATTTTAAAAGTAACATAAGATACTCCTCAGCTTTTCTAAAAAATAATAATATAATTAAAGCATGGTCCTGATGATGATCATCAACTGGAACATATCTGGGTAATAATGAATTTTGTTTAGAGTACATGTATAAGCACCACAACTGAAAAAAAGAAATACAGAATAAGATACAGCAAGGAGGAGCAGCCTGATCAATAAAAAGACTTGCTGAGCTGGATAGGAAGTCAGCAAGATTAAATGGAACAGGCATATGAGAATTTTAAAAGCTAAGAGAACCATGAAAACTGTGATTGTAAAACAGAGCTGAGATGGCTGATAGGAAGAAGATTATCACACTTTCACAAGGAGGCACAGCATCTGGCCCTTTGCAATTGTCTTCTAGCATTCCCACAGTGGCCAATGCACTACGTGGGCACAGAAATGAAAGAGTCATTGCTATTAGTGGCTATAAATAAGTTTTTTACTGCAAAAAAAGCCCTGAAAACATGCCCATTTCCTCCATCTTCTATTACTCCCCCACTAAGGTATAGCTAATCTTCCACATCTTCAGTTAGACAGCTGACAGGAGCAAAACAGCAAAAAAAACACTTTGTCTGGTTTTAGACCCCTCCACTGCCACACCCCACCACTAGTTGTGAGATTTAAACAGTAAGTTGCAGGCACTTACATATGTACTAATTTGATGTTATCCCTATTCTTTTTACAGCCTGCTATTACTATTGCATCTTGCGTAAGTCAAACACTAGTTTACAGTCTAGTTGTTATATTGTTATGATCTACTTCCATGAGTTCTGCAAAATAATTTAATCCACAGGGATCTTGTTGTTCACACCATTTTGCAATAAATCAGGGATCATTTAGAAATATCTAAATACTTCTTTTGCTCTGTAAAACTAAAGACAACTGTATGGGATTGCCACATGTACTTTTATGTGTACGGTGTTCTGGAAATAGGAATCTGAATAGCATAACAAGGTGTCTTCCATATATCGTGTTGGAACAACTCTGATGCCCTCATGTGGGAAAAAGATATTTTAACACCTGACAACTTGGCTGAAAATTCATTCTATGAAGCAAATGAAACCTTGAACAAAATTTGGGGACAAGATTTTTCTATTAAGAACAGAATAAATTTTATTTCCATTTCAAATTGATCTGCAATATGCTCAAATACACATGCACACACAATTTATGCAAAAAAGCCTTTCAGAATCTTGAAAAAAATCAGGAAACAAACAGATAAAATATGCATCATTCCTATGAGAGGCCTTACTTCCTGTTATTTCTTATCTAAGTGTCAGGCTTTTAGTACCCTGAATTATATTTTAGTTATCTATTTAGCTAACACTAGCTTTCAGTAGTGAAAGACATTTTTCTCTCACTGCTTGCTTCAACCATCAGTCCTTGTAAATATGGTGGTTTTGAGTGGGAAGCCCAAATGCAGGACAGTAGTTATAGAGTGAAAAACAAATTCTGATTTTCTTTTGTTTTAATTCACTTACATATACACCCTAGGGTAGAATAAAATTGTAAAATACCTTGAATTTTACTGATTATCTGTCTGAAGCTTATTCTTCATGACATACTGAACATAAATAAAAAGCAGATCTGTTGAAACTGATGATGTCTGGGTTTGGAAATGTGCTACATTTCTACATATTTGTACTGAAATTATATCAAGTTGTTTCAAGAATAACCTACTCGTCTAGATATATTATAAACACCCAGCAAAAAAAAATCCCTATGTGTCTAATACTTCAGAATTTGTGTATTCTTATGTCTTGACTACATCAGAGCCTGTGAAAAGGAAATATATAAAGGCTACAGAATTTAAACCAACGACCATTCCTTGGACTTTCTCTCCTAGATAGGTTCAATAAATGATTATATTGCCTATGGAACCCTTTTATTTTCCATGATAAAATATACGTGCAAAAAATTACTTAAAGATTTTTTGTTCTTTTTTTTTTTTCTCTTAAATGATCTGTGAACAGTCTGTTTTCTGAGTATATTCATTATTTCACCATAAACTCTTTATGTGACCATATCTGCCCAAGGGTTTACTGCAAACTATTACTTTGGTTACTTACTGAATTTCTTTGACTCTCTATTTATTCATTATTTGTGCTGGGTGATTATATCACACAAGTCACATGGCACTGTTTCTGCTTGCCAGTTACTTGACTAAAGAAAATCTTTGTAAACCAGGAGGTGGATCCTTTCAGCATGAATAGCATATTCCCAAATGAATGTAATTGGGTTTATATACATATGAATATTCTTCTGAAGAACAGTAGTTCCTCAGTATTCAAATAAACAAAAGTCTTTCCAGAGCAAGGGTTTGCAGCAAAAAACCAAAAAGGTAAACAGAAGCCTACATTTTGCCCAGACCAAATCTAATCAGAATTTTAGGCCATGAACATACTTTTTCCCCCGTTAGTTACTAGCTGTGGTCTCTTTGCTTATAAGAAACAGACAAATACAACACAAGTAAGATACAGTGGTGCTGCAACAAGCAAGATTAAACTCTTATACACAAGTTTTAGACTAGTCATTTCAGTTCTCATTTATAAGAAGGACAGAGGACCATTAAGGTCCTTTTTTTCCTATAGTCTGTATGATTTCTCATTTGAAGAGATGCTAGAGTTAGAAGTGAGAGTAGGATGTCCATCAGCAAACTGCCTAGGGTAGACTGTGAATAGAAAGCAATTGGGTCTACATAATTTAAACTTTTACAATATCTCCCACGTTTTGATATTTAGATGCCATTTATCTAACACCATTGGAAGACTCATCTCTTCAAAGGATTATGGTAGACCCCACCTTCCTGTGCATGTCAAGAAACAAATAAAAAAAAATTAATTCTGCTCCAATAACCAGAAGACTCAGATATGGCCTGAAAGGCAGCCTTAAAAATATCACACCCTTGTTTCCACATGCACATAAGCTTGTAAAAGTACTGTATGGCCAGGGCTGTATGTATCTCTCTGGGGAATCATTGTCAGGCAGTGAAGCAAACTATGGACGGTAAAAAGATTCTTCAAATCAAGAAGCATCCTAGAACAATGCCATATGATTATCCCTTTAAAAGTAAACATTGTCACAGCCACAGTTTAATTCCAAAAAAGCATTTACCATGTATCAGGTGGGTAAGGCTATGGGTGACACATGGACATACAGAAAGATCAATGAACCATGCTATTTCATTTGGCATGCATGGTTCATTCATCACCACTGGTGATATCAAGATTGGAGACAGATTACTGGGCTGCAGTAATCACGCATTCACGGAGTCACTGTCCTGGGGGAGATGTGACAGGCAAAGAGCCAGGACTCCGAGTTTTAGGAAAGCCAACTTCCAGCTCTTCAAGGAGTTATTCAGTAAGACCCCCAGGGAAACTGCCCGCAGGGACAAGGGAACAGAACAGAGCTCGCAGCTCTTTAAGGATGTTTTCCACAGAGCACAAGAGCTTGTGATGCTCAGGGGTAAGAAATGGAGTAAGGAAGGCAAGAGGCCAGTATGGATGAGCCAAGACCTGCTGGTCAACCTAAAGGGCAAGAAGAAAATGCACAGGCAGTGGAAGGACAGATATCCTGGGAAGAGTACAGGGACACTGCCCAGTTGTGCAGAGATGGGGTCAGAAAGGCCAAGGCATGGCTGGAGCTGAACTTGGAAAGGGATGCAAAGAATAACAAGAAGGGTTTCTGCAGGTATGTCAGCCAGAAGACAAAGGTCAAAGAATGTGTGGTCCCTACCTCCCCAATAAGCAAGACTGGCAAACTGCTAACAATGGACAAGGAGAAGGCTGAGATACTCAACAGCTTTTTTATCTCAGTCTTCACTGGCTCTCTCTCCACACCTCTCAAGTGGATGAACTGCAAGGCAAGAACTGGAGGAGCAAAATCCCTCCCTCTGTAAGTGAAGATCAGGTTCGGGACCACCTGAGGAATCTGAACATACATAAGTCTATGGGACCTGATGAGATCCATCCCAGAGTCCTGAGGGAATTGGCTGATGTAGCTGCCAAGCCACTCCCCATGATATTTGAGAAGTCACGGCAGTCAGGCGAGGTCCCTGGTGACCGGAAAAAGGGCAATATCACACTCACTTTTAAAAAGGCTAGAGAGGAGGATCGAGGGAACTACTGACCTGTCATCCTCACCTCTGTGCTGGGGAAGATCATGGAACAGATCCTTCAGGAGCCATGTTAAGGCACATGGAGCACAGGAAGGTGATTCAAGCCAGCGTGGCTTTGCCAAGGGCAAGTCCTGCCTGACCAACCTAGTGGCCTTCTATGATGTAGTTATTACATCAGCAGACAAAGGAAGGCCTACGAATGTGGTCTATCTGGACTTCTGTAAAGCTTTTGACATAGTCCCCCACAACTTTTTTCTCTCTAAACTGGAGAGATATGGATTTGATGGGTGGACTGTTCAGTGGACGAGGAATTGGCTGGATGGTTGCATCCAGAGGGTAGTGGTCAATGTCTCAATGTCTGGATGGACACCAATGACAAGTGGTGTCCTTCAGGGGTCTATACTGGGACCAGTACTGTTTAATATCTTCATCAACAACATAGTGGGATTGAATGTGCTGTCAGCAAGTTCACAGAAGACACAAAGTGCAATTAACACCCCAGGGGAAGGGATGCCATCCAGAGGAACTTGGACAGGCTCGAGAGGTGGGCCCATGAGAACCTCATGAAGTCCAAAGGGGCCTAGTGGAGGATCCTGCATCTGAGTCAGGGCAACTTCTGGTATTAATACCAGTTGGGGGATGAAGGGATTGGGAGTACCCCAGAGGAGAAGGACTTAGAGGTACTGGTGAAATGATTTGATATATATGACCTGGCAGTGTGTGCTTGCAGCTCAGATGGACAATTGTATCTTGGGCTGCATTCAAAGGAGTGTGGCCAGCAGGTCGAGGAAGGTGATTCTGCCCCTCTACTCTGCTCTGCTGAGACCCCACCTGCAGCACTGCATCCAGATCTGGAGTCCTCAGTACAGGAAAGACATAGACCTGTTGGACAGGGACCAGCGGAGGGACACAAAAATGGTCAGAGGGATGGAGCACCTCTCCTAGAGGAAAGGCTGAGAGAGGTTGGGTTGTTCGGCCCAGAGAGGACTCTGGGGACATCTTATTGGAGCGTTTCAGTTCTTAAAATGGGTCTAAAAGGAAGATGGGGAAAGACTTTTTAGCAGGGCCTGTTTTGATAGGACAAGGGGTGATGATTTTAAACTAAAAGGGCAGATTCAGCTGGACATGAGAAGAAATACTTTATAATGAGGGATGATAAAATACTAGCACAGGTTGCCCAGAGAGGTGGTGGATGCCTCATCTCCGGAGACATTCAAGGCCAGGCTGGATGTGTTTCTGGGCAACCTGCTCTAGTTGAAGATGTCCCTGCTCATTGCAGGGACATTGAACTAGGTGACATTGAAAGGCCCTTCCACCTCAAACTGCTCTACAATTCTACAGTTCTATTCTATGCTCTAGTTTTGAAGACAGGCTTTCAAAGTTCAGAAAATTTTAGTACTCAAGCTGACTTTTCTTTAGCACACTTTTTTCTAGGTAGCTACTCAGTTTTAACACTAGCTCTCAAATATCCTCAGAAAAAGATTGTTGCTTTCTTCTACATCATAGGCAGGTCCTCACCAGCTTAGGGCAGATTCAAGGGTCACAACAATGATCCATACCATTCCCACATTACTTTCTGTCAAACTGCAACCTACAGCTCCTTGCTTACAAGCAAGCATAAATGATAGGCTCCGCATCTGTTAAAACTAGTACTTTTCTTACTGAACAATGCAGCATTATATCTGTAGATCTAACACGTTGTATTTGCACATTTGCTCTTTGTTGCAAGTTGTATGTTTTTATTCTATCTTTGCACAATGCAAATAGTTTAGTGGAATTCTGGACTTTGAATTTTGAGCAGCTGAGTATTATAAATTAGACTTTAAGACTGATAGCAAGTCTTCACACATTTTTGCAATAAGTTACACAGTAAAAAGATAAACTGGGCCTGGAAAGATATATTCTCACCAATCGCACTATGTAACTATAAACAAATTAGATTTCAGTAAGGGGAAATTACAGTCTTTTAGCCATCTGTGAAATCAAGCAGTATATACTGCAAATATTGGATAACTTACTTCATATTCTGTATGGAGATCCATCCCATGCCCATAGAGAAGAAGCACTGTAAGCTTGAAAATATCCAAAGGACACAACTATGAGAAAGTTACATTAAATATTAAATGCAACATAATTAGCATATGTAGTAGAAGAGGGACTTAGGTTAGGACAGCTAAAAAGTATTTTTGACCGTGAGTTATTTTATGATTAACTAAGAAACTCAAATATGGTGATAGGACCAGATTTGTGTCATGAGAATAAAATGTCCAGCTCTCAATACACTTCAGTATTTTCATTATTAATAGGGCAGGTTGTATGATTAATGTTAATGGTGTTTCTGAGAAATAAGATTTGAATTTGGGAAAGATATCACATACTGTAAAAGTCAGTACTGGAGGATACTAAAATGTAAAATTTCAGTAAAAGCAATAATATCAATGTTTGATATAAAGATAACAACTAAAGCAATTAATCTAAGAAAGGAGAACCAAAAGCAGATAAATTGGGAACACAAGCTAGTTGGTAGCATTACAGATCTGTATGGAGCAATATAAACAGGCTAAAAATGAAGTAATATGAACATACTATTGCAAAAATGTCAAATCCTACAGTGCTGTATAGTTCTAAGAATTGTGTAATAAATAAATAAGCTAACTATTTCATTTTGGACTGGTTAGACCTCAGTCTAGAGCAGTGGATTCAGCTGTGGGTGGTTCATTTTTTATTGCCAAATGCTAAGGTAAAAATAAGAAATTTGGAGCATTCAAAGAAAAGTAAGACACACCATAAACGATATGGAAATTATGATATGTTGAATCTTAAGTCCACGGAAGGTGACAGTGGATGATGCAGCAACTACTAGTGCATAAAGCAATATTTTAAAATGAAGGCAATCAGTTATTCTTTTCAGCCATTATCCTAAATACTCCATAAACAGCAAACTTATATCTGTCAGTACTATAAGATTCCAGAGCAGCCTAGGGGAGGTGTGAAGTTGCCACCTTCAAGACTGGGCAAGAACTGGTCTATAAATCACTAAATCAGCAGCACATTATACTAGACTTGTCACCCATATTCTGTTTTCTCAATGGCAGTGAGCAATGACAGATTTATTCATGACCCACTAATGCATTGTTACAGTTGTAAATATGCTAGTGTTTGCACAGTCTGTGTGGAAAATGACTAGAGAAGCTATTTTGCAATGCCATGACAGTACTTTAATACACTCTTTTTTTTGGTAATATAAAGCTAACCTATCTTAAGCTACATGGTGACAAACACTTCTACTGCAAATAAGCTTAAAGGCAACGTGCCAAAGAGCAGTAGTGAGATTAGTTTTCAAAAAACATATACAAAGAAATTAACTTAGTATGGTGCATTGAGAATTAACACATTGTCTTTGATTATTAGTGATAGTAATTACCTGCCTAACTCCATGTGTGCTGTGCAGAAAAAATATTTCAGAGTTCACAGAACTCAACTTTCAACAGAACAGGAATATGAATCAGTTTTGGCTCAAAGATCACTTGAACTGCTGACCGATGATTCTGCTTTGAAGTACCAGCCTTTAGATAGAAGCGTGTAGCACGAATAAGTTAATGTCTTTCAAAAACACAAAAACAAAAAGCTTCCTGAGCTCTCAAAATCATTATTCTGAACTTCTGCATCTAGAAAGGGGTTTGGATCATCGTTCACTTTGGAAAAGGAAGGAAAAACAAATATTACCTACGTTTCTTAAGGTCATCATCACCTACTTGCCCCCTTCAGTGTTCTACTGAAGAGTCTCACTACACTTCCTCAGAAGCTCATTGAAAATTCCCATTAAAGAAAAGGCGAAAAAGAAAGAAAGCAGATTTTTTCTCACTATCCAAGCCAAGTCTGAGATGAAAACTAGAACTAAGCATGAATACAGAATGAGGAATAGCCAGCCAGAAGTCAGCACTGTTTGGGAAACACTGTGAGCTGAGAGGAAAGCAGGACTGTGGTTGGGTTTTTCAGGAACACAGAACACAAAACCAGTAATACCCAAATCCATTATTTCCTGTAGTGCTGCGTCTGTAAATCCAGGTCAACAACTCTTACAAGTACTAGCAGTTTTGGAATAATTTTCTTAAGGGCATTCCATACAGCTAGACACGAGTAGCTGGCTACCAAACCACCTCTAAAATTGCTTATTTGGAAGATTAGCCCAGATCAGCAATCCCACTGAAGTTTATAGAAGTAAACGTAATTTTAATTGTAGTCAATGAACTTGTTTTTACACATTAAAAGTCAAATATACCCAAAGCTTGAAACAGGGAAATAAAATACTTTGGTAAATCCTTATGAATTAAATGCCAAAACCAAAACCAAAAAAACAAACAAACAAGGAAAATAAAAGAAAATGTAGCACTTTATTTAAAAGTAGCTGCTAAAAATGTGAATAATGCCTCTTAATAGAGCATTCTTTTTTTATGCTATGTACAAGTGACAGTCTGATTTACAATGTGGATCAGACAGTTTGCCCAGCAGCTGTCCCTGGATCCCAGTCTCCCTAGTTGCCACACATGTGCTTGAAGGCGGATGAATGAGCATGGACAGACACACATGGATGGACACACACAAAGCTGGCCAGGGCTCCCCTGCTCCATATCAGATTCCCATGTGTTCTCATCCTTAGAGACACAAGGTTATTCTCACACATAGTTCATTTTTTTGTATTAGTACTGGCAGCTAAATGGCTAGTATTTCCCTGTTCATATTTCCAGAGAGAATATTTGAGTGTTTTGAAAGCTTAAAGTAGTTGTTTAAAGTTAAATATGAAGATATAGAAGGATTCTTCTAGGCCAATGTCTATTGTATCAGTTGGTTTGTAAATTATCCTAGAGAGTTACACAGTCTCATTAGATATAGTTGTTCCTCTGAAATGCTTGACTAAAATCCAGTTATTGTTCAACTCAGTACTCTGAGTTTGTCTTAATTAGATCACACCTGACAAACAGCTTATGCTTCAGAAGTATTTCCAAGAGACAAGTTATAGTGTTACTGAACTGTTTTTGAACAGTTGGTGGTGAACAGGCACCAGATAGTTCCAGATTTAAAGCTAGGCTGTCGATTGCAAATGCAGCATTTCTTTTTTCAAAAGGTCTACAGTTTGATTTGATGGTACCAATGACAGAGCATTTTCATGTTCCAATTTAAGTAAAACCCCTTCCAAAAAAAAAAAGCCTGCATAAACTTTTCAATAAAATTAATGATTTCTCAATCAGGTAGTGATTTTTTTTTGTCAGTTGATTGTAATTCTGTTCTAACCTCTGAGAATAACCAAGGTCAAATTAAAAGTCAAACAAGTGATTTTTTAACTCCCATGAGGGGGAAGAGCTTCCAGTATTGTTGATAAAGCTAGTTGCCATTTTTACTTTTTACATTGTTTTACATTTTTATGATAATTATTGCAATATTTTATAACATCATGTTTTATTAGTTTTTTTAATGCTTGTGGTATTTACACTCATAGGCTTTTATGCTTACATCCCAAGTAGAGTTGTGCATTTTACCTTCAAACATCCCAGAACAGTAACTCTAATTAAAGAGGAATATATGGTTGACATTTTTTGTAAAAATATCATAATTCACTAATTACTCAATGTATATTAGTTTATGCCAATATATTTTATTTGCATAACTCATCAATATTCTACAAGACCTACTGAAGTCTCATATGAGGTAAGGGAGTAAGAGAAAGGTGGAGAAAGGTTTCTGTTCCCATCACAGAATATACGCAACTCATAGTAAAGCTCTATAGAAGTACTGATAAAGCCCTGCATCAGGTGTCCAGGAGAAAACAAAAGGCTACTCAAATTATAGAAATGAAGAATCCATAAACCAGATAAAATGAAAAGTAAAAATTGAAAGGGACTGAGTACATTTCTTCCCTTGATAGGCTTCAAAATATTTCTTTCAACCCAAAAATTAGAATTGAATGAATGAAACAAAGTAAAAATACCATAATTATAATAGGGATTTCATGTTTTCTTCTAGAACTTTTATTGCACTTTGTTCTGATACAATGAAATACTATACCAATGCTTGCATTGCACCATATTTCCATTCTGATGTGTTTTGATTTTCCCACCACAGCTTTCTCAAATGAATGCTAAGACCCTTTTTCGTTACTCATTTCTAAAAGCTAGTATCCTATGTCCAGAGGAAATAGCATCCTTTAAATATGGAATACCAATGCTGATGACAATGTTTATACAGGCCATCTCACACAAGCTATCTCTAAGGTAAATACAGTACAGGCTTTTTGTATCCAATTTCATACAAGAACAGTTGCAGAGATTTAGCAGTATTTAATATGTGCTTAAATACGGAACTAAAATCTTGTTGACAATTAGAACAATAGCAGTCCCTGTAAAACTCTGCACAGTCCTCAAGTATTGCCATCCAGAAGAAGTCAGAGTCATGACCTTTTTCATTCCTTTTTAAGCTTTGACTTGGTAGTTTTCAGCCTTTTAATCTCCCAGAAACCTTCTCAGAATCCTACCACACCACATAGAAAAGACACCACCAAGAAATACAGCCAAGCAGTAATCTTATAAAAACAAATCTTCCTCCACTGCTATTTAAAGCATTGTACTCCCTACCAGGTACAAATGAAAGGTAACAGCAATTTGCTAGACACCTAGAATGGCTTTTTTATGAGAATATTCTACAGAGAGATGCTTTTAGATAATACCTTATCAGCACAGTCACAGGGGAAGAAAAAGTATTCCTCAATATCATATACAACATCAGTTAAGAAACTGCCAGATGCTTAAACAGTTAACTAGTTGGATGTATGCGACATCTGCTTGTGTTTGCACTCCTCTGTATCAGGCAGAAAACAGTGGTCTCCAAGTTGCATTAAAAACTTCTGATTGAGCACTGCAAAGGAGTGACTATAACCACAGAGTAAGGTATATTGTTCATGTTACCTACTTTACAACAAAAGCAGTAAAACATTTAATAACAAATGAAAATAAGACTTTATTTCACCAGCACTAGAAGATCCCTATGGTAGACTTTCAGTCTCTTCAGTTTATAATCCCAGTTTAGGCAATAACTAGTTCTCTTCAAAGTCTGTCTATTCTTTAAATATAATCTTTCACTGAAAGCTCATATTATTTTTGTCTGAATTAAACATATTCCTCAACTAATTGCTCTGCGATTTGAAAAATCATAGGATCTTCAGTAACGAAACCTTCAAGTCTTTAATTCTGTCCAATAAACAGTTAAGTTTAAGGAAAATCATGGAAAATTTCAACTACTAATGCAAAAAGGTTAAATTCTACAAAATTCACTTTCCATTTAGAAAATCAAAACTCAAAAGCAGTCCAGTCCACTCATTACCCAAAGTTAAGATGGTTTAAAAAATACAAGAAGATAGAGCATATACTGTCAAATATTTAAAAAAAAAATCCAAAAAAACAAACAAACAAAAAAAACCCAAAAAAAACAAGCATTGTTTAGAATGTATGCATTATTGGTCTGCATTTGTATACAGAATGTCAGCACTGGGCAAAATACAGGTATCTCTAAAATCATGTGAGAAACCTCTGATCAAGAGAAAAGAATTTTTTACTAATGACCTTATTGCTAAGACAGTGCATCCTTGACATGCCACATAGAAAAGACATCACCAAGAAATACAGCCAAACAGTAATTTTATTAAAAGGAGCTTACCGGTGAAATTATTCACTGCTGAATTACAAACCTTACACTGATTTTATGCAGCATTGTGTTACATAGTTGATAATAAAGAAAGCCATCCCACAGGAATCTTGAAAGAATGCCTTCCCACTTCTAGTACCAGCTGTGGATGAGTTTCCCCTCCAGATTTAAGTACTTGAAAAGGTAACAAGTGGACTCTGAGTCCCCCTCAAAAGAATCATTTTTTCTAAATCTATGTTAGGAAATTCCCCCAAAATTAACTACTGGTTACTCTTTAAAATGGGTTAAGTTATTTCAAGGAAAAAAAAAAAAAAAATCTCCCTGTTCTAACATCCACAAGGCAAAAGCCAAAAAGGAACAAATGTAAAAAGCTGGTTGGAAAGTTATTTGCCAATCTTACTCCCTTTTCTGTTCTGTAATTCTAGATGATGCCAACAAATGCACGTTTGTGTTATGGTCACAGCATCTGGAAAAATATGCAATGGCTCCCAGCAACTTGGAAGCTTACAAAGGTATTTTTTGCCATTACTCTTGTTTAATTATGGAGATAAGGAGTTCAAACAGGCCACATTACAATACATCACCTTAGTAGAAAGCTAGGGTAAGATGTTCACATGCAATCCTTAACAGTAAGTTCAATCGCTCAGTGAATTCATTTCCCTCACACAATTATCATCATTGTGTTTTTTATGACTTTATTAACTTTCTGTAGCAGAACTTCAGGTTCCCATGAAGAGAGATCTGGAAATTCAATTTTGTTTCAGCCAACAATGACCTCTAGGCTTATGTTTTGTATTTGATCCACCAGGAACCCAAGATTTGTTTCTCTTTCACAAAAATCAACGTTATCACTGTAGAGAAGGAAAAATTTTTTAATAGATGATATATATTTTTACAGGCTGGAAAGCCAGTAGAAGATCTGATGTGTTTTCAAAATTGTCAAACATATAATTTTTACTTTAAAGCATTTTGCAGAATGAGCCCTATAGTGCTGTAAAGGTTAAATATTCTTACCTTCGCTGGTGTGAAAATTTACATCAAAATTCTCTTCTATTTTAGACCTACAAAGCAGTATCCACACAGTTCTGTGTGCAGAGTTGATTGCAACTGGCTGTTAATTCAGTGTCTGCTGTACAGCTGACATCAAAGGGGTCAAAGTTTTGTTCAATTTTGCAGCCAAGTATGTCTTCACAATTCATTTGAGAACAGTGAATTCACAACTAGAAATCACTCTTCAAAGATGCATTGCTTTTGCAGGAAATAAACTTCTCACTCTAATAGTGATTGTACCACATCAGGTCCCAAAGGTTTTACTTGCCAGTTTAGGAGAAAATTTCAAGGAATCCCAACTCTCCACAAATTCTCCAGACACATCAAAACCAGAAACAACGTTAAACACCACATAATCCTGAACAACTTTCCACCTTAGAAACATTCAACATCTTTTTCTGTATCACGAAAAGTCTGACATAGTTTGACCTTTGCTCCTCTTCAATATTGCCAAATATAAGAATAACATCTACTTGTTCTTCTGGAAAATACTAGGGAAGGTCAGGGAAATTTTTTGTTTGTTTTGTTGGGCTTTTTTAAGAAAATGAATTTATTTATTCATGTTCAATAATATTCTGGTACCATGAAAAAGAAATATGTTTAGAAATAGATTTATTAAGCTTTTTTCTATTGCACTCATTGAATTAAAGAGTAGTACAAATTCAGAAACAAAACCCCATTAAACTGCCAAAATTAAGAGAAGGAATACTTAGGTAATCAGTATTATACTGAAAACAAACAAACGAACAAAATAAAAAAATTACCAGACCCCCTCCAAGAATCCAAAATTTTTGGGGTTCAGTTTGCAACAGGTGATGTTTGGAAGTAAAACTGAGATTTTTTTCTGGAGTAGAAGAGCATGTAAGGAGGAACATGTAAGTCTTTTTTTGATTACCCAACTCACCTGATCTCTGTCTATTTTCTTTTAATGTACTCCATCAAATTATATTTGGAGATCATTTTACTTACCCTCCATAGCTTTTACGCAAAGTAATTCAAGCAGCTATCCTTGTTCCAGATCACCTGTTGCTGAATCATTACTAAAATTGGCTCTTAGATGTTCCTTCAAAGTTTGTCTGTCTAGAGAATCTCATTAGACTTCAGCAGCAGGTCCATACTGGTTGGCAACTGTAATCTCTTTCCACATTTATTGCGTGGCAGTTACCAACCACAGTAAGACAGAAATAAGGACTATTTAAGAAGATTGTTCATCTTTTCTTGAAATACCAACTCAGGATACTGACCCTTAGAATCATAGAATCATAGAATCATAAAATGGTTTGGGTTGGAAAGGACCTTAAGATCATCTAGTTCCAACCCCCCTGCCATGAGCAGGGACACCACACACTAAACTACATCGCCCAAGGCTCTGTCCAACTTGGCCTTGAACACCACCAGGGTTGAAGCGTTCTCAACTTCCTTGGGCAACCCATTCCAGTGCCTCACCACCCTCACTGTAAAGAACTTCTTCCTTATATCTACTCTAAACTTCCCCTGTTTAAGTCTAAACCCATTACTCCTTGTCCTATCACCAAGGTCCCTAACAAAGAGTCCCTCCCCAACATCCTTATAGGCCCCAGATATTCAGATATCAGATGCTGATATCAGATACCAGATGCAGATACCAGATACTAATATTCAGATACTGGAAGGCTGCTATGAGGTCTCCACGCAGCTTCTCTTCTCCAGGCTGACCAGCCCCAACTTTCTCAACCTGTCTTCATAAAGGAGGTGCTCCAGCCCTCTTATCATCCTCGTGGCCCTCCTCTGGACTTGCTCCAAAAGCTCCATGTCCTTTTTATGTTGAGGCCCCCAGACCTGTACACAATACTCCAAGTGCGGCCTCACAAGAGCAGAGTAGAGGGGCAGGATCACCTCCTTTGACCTGCTGGTCACGCTTCTTTTGATGCAGCCCAGCACATGGTTGGTTTCTGGGCTGCAAGCTCACACTGAAGCTGGCTCATGTCAAGCTTCTCATCAACCAACACGTCCAAGTCCTTCTCCTGCTCTGAATCTCTTCTCTGCCCAACCTGTAGCTGTGCCTGGGATTGCCCCAACCCAGGTGTAGGACCTTGCACTTGGCTTCGTTAAACTTCGTAAACTTCGTAAGGTTGGCATCAGCCCACCTCACAAGCATGTCCAGGTCCCTCTGGATGTCATCCCTTCCTCCAGCATATCAACCAAGACACACAGCTTTGTCATCAGCAAACTTGCTGAGGGTGCAGTGAGGTCCCTTATGGAGACAGTGATTGGCATTTTGCACCAGTGGCCACAGAAACTTGGTGGAGCATGAAAGCCCACATTACCCTTTTTACCATTCTCATTGATTTGTTAGAATCACACCAACAAGGTATGTATCATGCTTTAGCTCTAGGAGCCTCCAGGCTGCACAAATTCTAATTCTTAACCATATTATTTCTCAGTCACATGGTGTTTTAGTGGCTTTTAGAGATGAAACATAGCTATTATATTGCACTCACAGAAGTTGCACTTCAATACATCATGATGTCCTAAACACTTGTGATGAGCATTTATTAATCACTTCACTTTCTTTCCTGAGAGCCAGCTTTGATTCCTTACAAAATAACCCTTGAGACTTTGCACCAGCAATTTTGATATTATATGACTTCCTTAAGCAGTTGACATTCCCCAAGAGAGAAATAGTATATTCTTGGAACAAGCTGACGTTCTTTTCCTGTAACGTCTCAGTTCCTACCATGTAGAAGCTAAGCATACCTACAGGTTTGGAGCTTTTGAAAACTTCAGTTAAATCTCCTTTTGTGAACTGTTCCCACCAACAGTATTTGTTAAGATTCTTTACCTCTCTTACACACTAAACCATTTGATCCTAAGATCAGCAGCATTGCCTAGTTTTCATTCTTAATATTGTTGCCTCTGGCTCAGGAAGTGTACACAGAGGATTTAACTTCTATAGCCGTATGTTCTCCAGTATTGCCACCTTTATCTAGCAGATACTTTATCATTTAATGGCCTTATTTTCAACAGATATTAACACCTGCATCTTCCCTCAAAACAGTCCATAATCATACAGTGTGTACAGTACTATTTGGCTACATACCCTCTTTATTTTCTCTTAATCATATGGGGAATATTAACAGATACTTTAAATAATTTCAGTACCTTATTTTTGCTCATGATCATCATGTTCTTGTATATAGCTATGTTTTCCTTAACTTTTAAGATTTTCAGCGCTCTCTAGAATTATCTTAATTTTGAGTCTCTAAAGTATGTTTCAAGCTTGCTTTTGTCATTATTTTCCATCAAGGATATTTTAAATGTATCAAAAAAAAAAAAAAACCACCAAAAAAACCAAACCAAAACAAACCCAAAAAAACCCCAACCCCTTCCCCCCCCAAGTTCACACCTATTTCTGAAATCATGGTAAAATGTATTTGTTTTTCCTTTTTTATTTACAACTTCATTACACAGTAATAGCAAGAAACACAAGCCCAAACCTAAATAATATTGGTGAAGTTTTAATCTAAAGTGGCTTAATCAGTAACAACCAAGAAAATGCACACAAATCAAATAAAATCACAACCACTCAGGCACACATTGCAAGACATCTAGAATCCACAATCACTGCACATCTTTAAGCAAAAAGTCAAAGGTCAAAATTCATAATGACATGTAGGGCTCACAGAATGACAATCACATAGCTTAAATCGAACTCCAAACCCGCTTTCATACTTGTTTGCTTTACATGAAATTCATTATATGATCCTAGGATTCACTACTCAGAATATGTGGAAAAGTGACCAGAAGATATCAGCACTTACAGACTTACTAAGATGGGAACTTAATTTTACTTCTGTAACCTTTTGACAGTTCATTTACAGAAAAACAGGTAATCTCCATTTTACACCACTAGAAATAATACTAAGGGAACTGATGATCCTACTTCCTGTTCAAGAATTTTGTGTTAGTAGATCAGGATAGATAACAACATGATGGATTCAAAGGCTAATAGTTTTCAAAAAATGCTGTATCTTTTGAATTACTGAATTTTACAGCAATTTAATGTGTTACTACTTTAATAATTAACAAAAAAAATGAACAATATGAGATTTGTAAAAGTTTTATAAAAATCAGTCATATTACCGATGAAAAAACTTATGTTCTTCTGCTATACATATGTTCCAAGATGCTAGATTACAAATTATAATTTGCTATGGTTAGTTGCAGTATGAGGCAAACTAACTAGTTCTTAGTTCATTAGTTCTTCTTTCACACAAAATTAATCAAAATTTAAAGCTGTATATGTAAGCAGTTTAGTAGTCTGATTACAGATCAGCAGAGTGTTTTTATTCTAATAAATGGGTTTGAGTTTAAATCATATGTTTAATCATCTATTAATTTGCAGATTCATAAAGTCTTACAATTAACTCAAGCTAAGCGGTATTTTTTCCATTACACTTGTGTTAAGTGCTTGCACACATATGCATGCATATATATGTAAATTTCTGTTGCCTTTCAAAAGCAGAAAGCTTCATTTTTACATACTTATATTCCCCTAATCTGCTTTACAGATTTCATGTGTCATCTGCCATAAAAGTTTTACTGTGTATTTGGCATTGTATTTTCCAGTGAAGGGCCACGAAGATGATTAAAGGAGGGGATCTCATAGGTGAGGAAAGGCTGAGAAAGCTGGGACTGTTCAGCCCAGAGAAGAGCAGGCTCAATGTGGATCTTATTAATGTATGCAAATACCTGAAGGTACAAAAAGGACTGAGCCAGGCTCTTTCCAGTGATGTCCAGTGACAGGACCAAAGGCAGTAAGTGCAGACTGAAACATGGCGGGTTCCTCCCAAACATTAGGGAACACCTTTTTGTGACCAAGCACTGGCATGGGTTGCCCAGGGAAGTTGTGGAGTCTCCATCCTTGGAGATATTAAAAAGTTTTACAGACATGGTTCTGAGCAACCTGTTCTAGGCAGTCCTGCTTGAGCAAGGAGGTTGAAGCATGTGACCTCCAGAAGTCCCTTCCAACTTTGCCCATTCTGTGATCTGGTGATTCTTTGACATCATAAGTAACAAAGATCATGATGATTTTAACACAAAAATGTTTAGGCAAATTTTTCTCCAGCTACTGTGGACCATATTCAGAAGGCATATCATCAAAACAGCTGGAATTCTAGCTCTATGATTCCTCTGTAAATGCAGGATTTGGATGATCTTCCTCCCTTTCT
>NW_009929692.1:24701-24967 GCF_000696875.1 Nestor notabilis | reverse complement strand
CTAGTCTGTCTTTTATTCGCTACGTACCTATTAAAGCCTTTCTTGTTATACGTCCCTTGCCAGATTTAATTCTAACTGGGCCTTGGCTTTCCTAGCCTGGTCCCTGGCTTCCCAGACAACATTCCTGTAATCTTCCCAGGTTGCCTGTCCTTGCTTCCACCTTCCGTAAGCTTCTTTTTTCCGTCTAAGTTTCCTCAGCAGCTCCTTATCCATCCATGGAGGTCTCCTGGCCCTCCTGCTGCACTTCCTTCTAGTCGGGACGCAAC
>NW_009929692.1:400-24482 GCF_000696875.1 Nestor notabilis | reverse complement strand
CATTCCCCACCAGACCCTCCCTGTTGGTGGGCACGAGGTCAAGCACGGCACCTCTCCTTGTCGGTTCCTCTACTACTTGCAAGAGGAAGTTGTCTTCCACACAATCGAGGAACCTCCTGGATTGCTTGTGCCGGGCTGTCCTGTCCCTCCAACAGATATCAGGATGGTATCACTGTGGTTAAAACAGCTGCAGAGTGAGGGTGAAGTGATCAGTTATCTCTGATTCTGGGGAGATGACTCCTCAGGAAGTCAGCTGCAGAATGCAGATGGAATGATGGGTTACCTTTGGGATGGATTCAGAGCTGACTCTACAGGAATGATGAACAATCTGGTTGCATAAATGAAGAAGTACAGGGTCACAGGTCACTGAAACGGAGAAGATAAAAGGGAAAATCAAAGACCAAGAGAGACACTCAGCAGAATAGGATCAGCACTGAAGATACCACTGGGAATCCACAGCTAGGAAGGCTAACATCTTCTCCAGGCCACTTTGGCACATGAGCTGGGACGCACCTTATAAGTGTGGACCCTGAGGTCCACAGCTGTCTCTTGCAGACCACCTTAAACTGGGAGAATTCCCAGAGGGATGGGGAGGAGAATCGGAGGAATGTAACTCCCACGGGTTGAGATAACAGCACTCCAGTAACTAAGGTATAATACAAACCACTACTGCTACCAATAATAATGATAAGAGGAATAACAAGGGAAAAGGACACAACCGCTCACCACCCGCCGACCGATACCCAGCCCGACCCGAGCAGTGATCTGGGCCTTCCAGGTAACTCCCCCCAGTTTCTATACTGGGCATGACGTGCTGTGGTATGGAATACCCCTTTGGCCAGTTTGGGTCAGGTGTCCTGTCTCTGCTTCCTCCTGGCTTCCCCTCCTCCCTGGCAGAGCATGAGACTGAGAAAGTCCTTGGTCAGAGTAAACATTACTGAGCAACAACTAAAAACATCGGTGTTATCAGTGTTGTTCCCAGTCAAAACCCCAGCCCTGCACCAGCTACTAAGAAGGAGAAAAAATGACTGCTGTAGCTGAACCCAGGACACATGCTAATAACACCACTTTGCTAATATTTGCCATACTTGCATACTAAGTTTCTCATAGTCACATACTTGTTAGGTTTAGGCAAACATAACTGGCATATTTGTATGTCATAATTTCTTTACCCCTGTAGTACTTTATTTTGCAATTTCTTACAGTAGGAGACTGCAAACAGTGGGGGGCTGGAGCCTGGACAGGCAGAGACACCATGTGAAGAAAGAGACTGACACACAGTGTGCTCAGCCTATAGAGCTGTCTTTGAAGCCTGGAGAGGTATCAAAGGGTACTTACACCACTTATAGTAAATCTGTGTTTCACAGACAATAAACTTACTTCTACCGTACCATAAAGGAAAGAGATACTTTCCTAAAAGAAAGGAAAAGACATTCTGCAGTCACTGGCTGGCAGTGGGGAACTAGCCTGCCTTGGAATTACAGTAAACTAAAGGAAAATGGCTTATTGTTCAAAGGGATTAAAATGAAGAGAATAAAATTATTATAAAAAGGGGATTCATATAGGAGCAAGAATAAAAGAATTGGGTGAGAAAAGGTTGAAACTGCACAGGAAAAGAAATAAAAGTGTTTAAACTGTAGGATGTCCAGTGAAATTACAGTGTAGTAGCAAACTGAGCTCTCCCTGGACACCACTACTAAGTCCACTAGATGGCAGTGTGGAGACCGCGTTCAGCCCAACAGCAACATCTGCCTGTACTTTACAGGCCTCTTGGCATTGTCTCACTGCTCTCTGCTACGAAACCAAAGCCTGCAGTGTGCTCTGCTCTTACCCACGGGCTTCTTGTATGGCCATGGAGAGAAGGTGGCCTTGGTTAGTACTAAAAATAAAGGAAACACTGGTATGAAAGAATTGACTGTTGCTTCTCCAGCACTGGCTGTGTTTTTCTATGCTTAGAGGTCTGGGTGCTTGGATTAAATTGGGGAGTGATAATGGAAAGTGAGCTAAAGGATGAAGGGACAGCCACCATCTCTGCTTTGCCTTGCAGCCCTGCAGCCAGTCATGCAGGAAGACAGACTTTTTAGTAGGGCCTGTTGAGATAGGACAAAGGATAATGCGTTTGAATTTAAAGAGGGTAGATACAAGGAAGAATTTTTTCATGATGAGTGGTGAAACACTTGAACAGGTACCGCAGAGAGGTGGTAGATGTCTCATCTGTAGAAACATTCAAGGCCAGGCTGGATGGGGCTCTGAACAACCTGATCTAGTTCAAGATGCCCCCGTCCATGGCAGAGGGGTTGGACTGCATGATCTTTAAAGATCTCTTCCAACCCAAACTATTCTATGACTGTGTTTGCACATCATGAGCTATACCCATCAGTGCCTTGGTGCGTTTCCACAGCGTGTGGTGCCTGGCCCGTCTGTCGCCCAGGGACCACTGACTGACAGAGCAAAGAAAAAGCTGGAAGGAAAAGACTAGAAGACAGTGAGCTGACAAAGATTCAATGCACAGAATGGTTTTGGCTTCTGTTCAAGGTAAGAGCACCTGGGGAATGCAGCCAGTGTCCCTTGATAGCTACGGTTTCTCCACACAGCCTCTTTCTACCTATGATGTGGTGTGACCCAGTGTGCGGATATTATCACTGTAGCTGTAGTGTGGAAGACCACTTAAGTTATGACTGAATATTTAATGCCCAACTGGGTTTTACACTAAAAGAAAAAGAAAATTGGAGCAAAGACCGTATCTTAATAAAAATCAGTGCAAACTAAGTTAATGTAAAAAATGTACTGTACATATGTAATGTAATGTCTGTTTTCAAAATGTGCCACCAGTACGGGGGCAAGATACATGTTAATGAGTGTGCAAAGCTTCATTGCTGTGATTAGCTTTGCTTTAAGGTGATAGATGTGTTTTTATTGCTTAGTCCTCTCAAATATCCTTCATTTTGTAAAACACCACATACTTTCTTCCTAATATTGTCTACAGACCACTTCAGTTCCACGGGTTGCTCTCTGTCCCTTTCTTGCACTCCTGCGGTCCGGCCCAGAGAGGTTACAGTGGTGTCTTCTCACATTGGCCTTGTGGTAGGCTGTGGGGCTACGGTGATCACCCCCTTTCCTTCTGCTCCATCTCTCCCCTATTAAAAAATGCCTTAGTCTGAGAGACATGAAATATTAACTTGTCGTGCCATTTATTGTAGCGCAGCTTACCAAGCACTGGAATCCCAAAGCACCCTGGATTTTGTCTTAGCCTTGAAACTGGCACTTGGCAGTTGTCCTGGTGATTTTATAACACCCAGGGTTTAGGATTTTCGATTCATGTCCTGCAGAAACTTGTCCTTATATGGGATAACATGAAATTCCACAAGTGAGAATGGATGGATTTTCTTTTGCTCTGCTTTTTCTTGCCATCTAGGGGAGGATTTGTCAGTCTAATTTTCCTTACTGCCCTTTCTGTAGGGCACTGTAAGTGATCTCACTTAATAACCACCAATCCATGAGCCTTTCACATCCTTTGGATCAGGCGGCTGTGCAGAGAAGGATTTAAAATCAGGATGTCTGTGGATTTTCCTTTTCTTCTAAATTAATAGTATATTGCAATTTCATAAACAATTATTTCAGTGTCTTCTCACACATGGTATTATTTATCATTAAAGGCTGCTTTGATCATAAAACTATCAGGATGCCCTTCACTAGAGTAGCTTACTGCAGCTCTTTCTAATGATTTTTTTGCTTTATGACTTGCTGTGTGAGTTTGGGCTCTGACTTTAAATCACACAATTGATTCAGTGTTCTAAGTCAGTTTATTAGACCGTATCTTCATGAAATTGCCTGCCAGCAATGAAAAATTAGTACTGTTATTCTTATAAATTGTCAAACATTTGGGGTCTACTTCTGCAGCCCTTAAACTGTGGAAGGGAGGGGAGCTTCTGAAAAGCAAGCAATCCTCTGGTGTGAAACCACATCCCTCTGGAAGGGACAAGGAACAGCCTGGGACTGCGGCAGCTTTCCTGCTGGGTTCATCACATGGCAGGCTCCCTCTTCCTATTTTTTCAGTGAGATGTCTGCACATGCCTATGCTGTAAATTCATTTTGTCAATGGGAGTGTACAGGGAATGTGGTAGGCCCCAGGAAAGCCATCATTTGTGCTATGAACAGTCACAGAATGGTTGGAGTTGGAAGGAACCTCTGGAGAACGATATGTGATGAGTTTCCACGCCTGTCTTATAAAACTGTAGCAGTAAAAGGCAGTTGTGAGAGATGGAACTGAAATCAGACTCCACCATCCATTGTCTCAAATATGGGTGTGAGGAGCTGAGATGGGACTTCACCGTCCATTCTCTGAGATGGGTGGGAGCAGCTGAGCTAAGACTCCTCCCTCCATTATGTCAAGGATTGACGTGAGGAATTGCTGTCCATTATCTCAAGGATTGCCAACAGACATGTGCAGTTGAAGAGCTGGCTGCAAGACCACTGAAACGGGATGCACGTGATCCACCAGGAATGTGCAGTACATGATATTAAGAACAGAGGTACTTCCCTCTAACGTATTTTTAAAGGGGAAATAGGTAATCACTGTTTGGGGCCACCAACGACCACTATAGACCCTTGGGATGCTGCTGTATCCTCCTGGTGGTGACTCTTTCTTTCTGCACTCTGAATTCTTGCTTAATTCCTATCTTTTTTCCAATATGTCCCATCACTATCTTTTTTATAATAATATTTTTTATAATAATTACCCTTTTATAATAAACAAATAGACCAATTAAGGTACTTGACCTTGTTTGTGTCTTAATTTCACTCTGGGGATCACAAACAAAATATTTCTGACACTGGGTTTTATCCAGTTGGACCCTGACAACAGTTTACAAGATACTGTATTTGAAATGATGATGAGAGACATCATCTGAGAGGATAAGGTTATGATAGAGACTTAGCAGAAAACGTTTGTCTTCCCTTACCTAGTCTGGTCTTATCCGAGGTGAAGCAGACATCTAGGGACATCAGGAGAGGGACATGTAAAACTCTGATGGATACAGAGCTGGGAGGTGGCCTGAATGTGGAATATCTGCGATCATATAGTCAAGGGTAAAAGCTCACCTGCCTCTGGATTAGGCAATCTGGGGTCTCATCACCTACGTCAAATTTATCTGCTTTTGTTTTTCAGTGTATCAGTCGCAGCATCTCAGCTGGCCCAAGGCCTGGTTTCATACACACCTCAGTGGTTTGTAAGCAGGAACAGCCCGGGACCATTTAACAAAATAAAATGCTGTGACATAAAATTTCTTGGTCTTCTGGATTAAGAGATATCATGGTAAGTACTTCCTGTATGTGCATGACAATGTGCACGTGCTTAATTTTGGGTACCTTGACATTGCAAGGAAAGCCTCATTGTACTGTGTTGCAGTATAAACTTACAAACCCTTGATTGCACAATGTTGCCAGAAGAATTTTTAATTTGCTGGCAGGACAAAATGTTAAAAAAGTATTCAGAAAATCCTGTTTTTTAAGAAAGACCTCATTTTATGTTGTCTTCTGAGAGAAAAATTATTCATGTTAAATATGCATCAGATTTTTATACAATTTTTAGTCACTTTTTATTGATTTTCTTTTTGTTCTTTTAGAAATATATCAAGGTTTGTACTTCTGTGCCTTGGTGTTGACATAATACTTATGAAAGTAACCTTATTTGTAAGCCACAGTGGAAAGAATAATGACTCAAGTGTGATAAGAAAAGCAGCACTGAAATACAGAGGAGGAGTCCCATAAAAATAAGTTGTTCTAGTGAAGAGGAGACCAACAGCTACCTGGGATCTCAGGAAAAAAGTGTTTTACTCATCTGTGGAGGCTCCAAGGCAAATGTGCAGGCAGAAACGGCAGTCCCCCCTCTATGAGTTCAACTCACACGGCAAGCTTCGAGACTGTAAGAGGTAATTTCTAGAGCTGGATGAAAAAGAGAGCAAAATCCAAGAAAATGCAGCATTAGTTTTTACCTAAATTGAGATGAGAATATGAAATGTTTTCCCCTCAAGATTTTGTTCTAGAAATGCTAAAAATGTGCATCAAAACAAAGCAGCTTGACATTCCTGAAAATGAAACACATTTTGCTGTAACTTCTTATGAAACTACAGTGACAGAGACCAAATTCTGGGTTTAGATTAGGTAGTGCAGCTTTAAAGTCAATTTGATGTGACTGATAACAGAGCTTGGCTTTACAACAAATGAACATTGTTGTGCTGTATAATAACCATGGGAATAAGTTCAGGACCAAGTCATATTATCTGAAAATTTAATGATTTTAAAAATGCTTTTCTTAGAGTAGTTTGTCACATACAGCTTTTCCAATATTGTGCATTGCATCTTGGATTTTGCTTTTGAGCAACCTTATTCTCATTATAATGTAGAATTTCCTGGTCAGACACGTTTTCCATAGCAACTAAGAGAGTCCTGTGGCTCCCACACTGCACCATCTATGTTGCTTGAATAAATAACACATTGAATTATGTCAGGAAACCAAGACATTAAGGTAAAAAAGGAGATTATCATCTTAATTTGTATCATACAATGCACTGCAATCAACAGTTGCAGTTTATTTTAGAAGTGCTTTGGAACAAAACATTTTGAGTCACTTGGAAGACTATTGGACTTCAGTTCAACTTAAGTATATTTTGCATTGAGATTGATGAAGATAATATTTCATTTCAGTGATTCTAATTGTAAGCTGAATTTTTTCTAGTGGCAAATCTTAATTCTGCAAAAGCTGCTCTTATATCAGGAAATGAGCTACCTGTTAGATGCCTAAAGACTTGGCAATTGACTGTTCCTGTTAGCAGTACAGAGCCCATATTGCAGAAAATATGACCTGTTGCCTTTGGTCTTATTTGAGTTTAATCAGAAAGAAGGAAACATGTGATCAAGACTACTCTGAACTGTAATTAGACTTTGTCCTCCTGTTGACCCAGTTATCAAAAGCTACTTCCCCGTGTGAACTGGAAAAATCAAAGTAAGGTTGATATGACCCAAGTGATGCAGCTGGGTTCAGAAACTAGCATGTACTAACTATGCTATTCTAATGGGCAAAAAAACCCCCACCTAAATCAGAAATAAAGTACTTGTCAATTTGATGATGCTTGATGAAAAATGTGTATCAGCCAAGAGTTGTAATGAATTGGTTTTAACTAGAACCATAGATCTCTGGGTGTTGCTTTAATATTTTCTTAAGAGTAAATAAATGAAGAGCTAGTCAAAGTAATCAGAGTAATTTTGGTTCCTATCTGAGAAACCTATCCAATTATCTAAGCTTGTAACAAGCCTTGCATTACCTGGCAAGGCATGGAAGTCCTCCAGGAAAGCCATCTGCCAGCATAAGCATGGAACTTTTAAAAAGGGATTCTTTGATAAACCATTTCTAGAGAGAGTTAGAAGGCAGATATCTGGCCTGGAATCAGGTAGAGCAAAGCAGAAGGTGGCTGTCTAGATGGATGAGGATGGAGGCGTGGAATGTTGAAAAAAGCTGAGGAAAGGAATTGCATGCAGGTCTTGCTGCTTTTCCTTAGCTTTCTATAATTTCTTGATCAGCCTTTAGGGTAAAGCTTGTGTTAAATATTCCTCTGAAGGCTCTGTGAGTAACTTGCTCTGTCACATCACCCATGAACAGGGAAACAGGCCACAGCCTGGGTTCACAGCCTGGGGTGCTCTCAGGCTGCACAGAAGCTGCAGGTAGGATACGAATGAGCCAGTATTTATTTTCTAGGTTAGGCAGCTGAACTGCATCAAATTGTTGGCTACAGAGCATTTGTTTGGCATAGGAACTAAGAGCCCTGGATGTGGAGGACATGATGTTGAGGAACATCCAGCCCTATTTGCACAAGATATAGGAAAGTCAAAGTTTTGGGTCAGCATTGTAGTTTCTATGGGTGAAGCTTATCCAGGGCTTTACCAGCTGGATTAAAGTTTATGCATTCTGGTAAGAAACTGTGTGAGTACATGATAAACAGAAAAGACAGGAGATGATAGCAAAGAACTATTAACATCTGCAAATCATTATGTGGGTGCCTGTTTTGGTTTAAAATGTGTTAATATAAATTAATTATGAACTTGCGATCAAAGCGAAAAGATGGAGTATTTATGGAAGGGGTACAAAGTGGTATAATCTAAAAATAATGTACTTTGGGCTGAATTAGAGTAAAAATGGGGCCAAAACCTTCCAGTGGTCTATCTCCAGCTTTCATATTTTGATGATAATTTGACTGAGTTTGTTTTCCATTGCGGCAGAATATTATGAGATCAAAAAGGCTGACCCATATGGAAATTTCTGTTGAAAAATAAGACATGATCTGGCTGCTTATCTGACACCAGCGAGGTTTGATAAAAATGCAAATCAAAGAAGCACAGAAAAATGCAGCTGAAGAAAACTATTTGAGGAGAAAGTCTTCCTTTTCCCATATAGATACACCTCTTCTGTCTAGGTAGTAAAACCAGGGTTACAGGTCTATGGGGGCAGGAAAATCCCATGAAAAGAGGCAAATCGAATCTATTGGGAGTCTCTTTAAAAACATATATATGACCTTTCTCCCAAGGAAATATGCTGAAACTTTTCAGTTGAAATAAGATGGCAGAAACCCAAATGAAAAATCTACTACCTACTCCTAAATTTTAGGTTCTGAAATGATCTAAAGAAATACAGACATTAAATGGAAGCAAAACTTTCCTTTGTATCTAGGCCAACGAAGTGGACATTGCATTGTATCAGGATATTACTTAGGTCTTCATACATGGTAATGTGATCTAAGTTTCAGTAATGTGTGTAACAACAAAAATGGTAAATAATAACCTTATTATAA
This sequence comes from Nestor notabilis, assembly GCF_000696875.1. NCBI lineage: Eukaryota > Metazoa > Chordata > Aves > Psittaciformes > Psittacidae > Nestor > Nestor notabilis. The sequence continues at coordinate 15,639 of NW_009929692.1, read as the reverse complement.
AGAACAACTTTCTGAAGTTGCAAGGCTTGGTGGGGATATAAAGAATCTCTAGTATGTACCTGAATAATCTGAAATAATTTTTAGATTGAAATAATCAATCCTAGGTGTCCTGTGAATGGAAATTAATATTGAAATCTTTCCTAGGCTTGTATTATTTGAAGAATATTTTCTCTAAATCTGTTACAGGGACGCTGAGGTAAAATGGTTTATTATTTTGGCTGAGGAAATAGATTTCTCTTCTAGTAATACTTATTTCGTACAGTACCTATCTGTCAGGATGGTCCTAGTAATTGTGATTCCTTATCATAATGGAAATCAGATCTTTCACTGATCAATTTCCTAATACACCTTTGGCATTGGCTGGGGTAAGAACCAGGAGGTAAGCTAAATACTGATGAGTAAGGTAGTACTTTGGTTTATGTCTGTCTTAAATTCCTTGGCATCAACTTTACAAACAATTACTGGGTGTGCATGTGAGCTCCAGTCTTTAAGTCACCTTATAATTTCTGTGCATCTCCTCAGCTCATTCTGAGTTCAGACTATTTTGAAAATAAAAATAAAATAAACAAATAAATAAAATCTACTTTCTCCTCCTACCCCTAGTTAGGAGAGAAATGACAGATCTGATACTGTCATCATTTTGCTCTATTGACACCTCATGAAACGTAATTCTCCACATGAAATCCTAGGCTTGCTGCAAACAATGGGAAAACTTATGGTTTCATTGGAGAGCTGATTTCAGCCTCACAGAGGAGATCTACTTCTTTGTATCTCCACCCCTCCCCCCCCCATTTGTACAGATTTCTATTGTTTTCACGTCTCCAGTTCTTCAACACAATGATTTTGAACTTCTTTATTATTCAAGATATGTAGATTTTTCTTTCAGGGAGAAGTTGCTTCTTGCATGATCAGTGGTCTCATTGAAGCAATCACCATAAACTATTCTAGTATGATTTCCATTTCTGACTATATAGCATTTGTAAATAGCCATTCTGACCAAATTGCAGAGGAACAGCTGTACTATATCAGAACAAAGACCATATACCTTATCTGATATACCATATACATATCTGATATACCTTTACTACAATAGTCAGTGGTAGATAGTAAACAAAAAGCCATAAAACCAGGGCAATCTTGGATTCAGATTTTTTCCAAGATACTCCTGCAGTTACCAGCAATTTCTGATATAGAGACATTATAATCTACAGATTGTATCTACATCATATTGTGCAGCTGCCCTTGACAGACCATTCTTTTATGAACCCATCTATTAGCTTTTAGAATTTATTTATACTTGGTCATCCAAAGAAAACAGGATGTTATGTCTTGCAATGCAATTAGGCACTGCATGCTAAAGTGCCTACTGCATGTGAAAGTGCTTTCTTTCACTTGTCTTTGACCTGCTGCCTGATAATTTCATTTAGTGCCCTGTAGTTGTTGTCTCATGAAAAATAATGACTAATCATTCCCTCACCACCTGCTCCATGTGATTTATGTTTTTCTAGACCTCTATCACCTCCTTAGTAATCTCTTTTCCAAGATGAGGAAAACCAGAACTCTTTATTTTCTTCTACAGCAAAACTTGTTTCCTGTTTCTGACCAATCTGACCTTCCTTATCTGTATACATCCTAGTTATAAAAATCACATTTTTGAAATGACAAGAGCTTCACACAAGATTAGGTATGCCATAGCTTTATGGAGTATCAGATGGTAGTTTCTATTACCTTCCTGGTCTTTTTGATGTCTGGGGAGTAGGCAGCTTCCTCTTCCAAAGAACTATCTTTAATAATGTAGGAGAATACTTGGTGATAAAAGCTGACATGAAAATTTGCTACTGTGAACATAGAATTAGAGTCACTCTTCACCATGGCCACTGCTTTGCATTCATCAGTGCTGCATTTCTCCTGCCACTTTGTTAGCCATGCAGCACTGGGGATATCTTTCTGTATCTCCTGGCTAGCAAGTTCAATTCTGTCACTCTGAAGCATTAGCCCTTATGGAAAAAATACCCCAAAATGACAAAACCCAAAACTGATAGAGGTTTTTATGCCACATCTCAAAGAAGATTTTTTTTCTTGTGTTTCTTCCAGTTGGTAAGCAGCCTAGAAAGAAAGGAACAAAAATAAATACAAGAATTATTATCTTTTTTCAACTTACTTTGCCTACCAAATTTTCAGCCAAACCATTTCCTTGAGTTATAAACTAAAGGCAGAGGCTACAGATAGGTTCCCCACCTGCGGAGTCCCCATGAATGAATTTCCAATAACAGGCTAGACAGACAGCTGTAGGGAATGGCAGAATAACTGCTGTTGTGGGGAGAAGATATATGAGGGGTCTGTCTGAGACCTCCTCTGATGCTGTGGCTAGAATAGCCTTCAATGTTGATCAATACATTCACAGTAAGTCTTTGCTGTCTTTGGTACATTTCATTATATTGAGTGAAAAATAATTGGTCTACTTGGTATATACGTCTATTATATGTGTTTTTAAGGATGGAGATACATCACTTGTATATTCTAGCAATGTTCTGTCAGTACATAGCAGCTCAACCCAGCAGTGATGACAGTATTATTTAGATTAGAGTTTATATACAGAAATGCTGTGAATTTTCACCTTATTAACAGCTTTGCAGGAGACAGGCTTCTTGTCTTTTATTTTATGCAGTAGGAATATGAAACTAAATAATCTGAAGAAGTGTAGTTTTTGTAGACAACTTAGTATTGTTAATGGTATGGCAGCAGCAGAAGCCTGAGGAAAGCAGGAGGTATAAAGGGAAATGGAAAGAGGATGAAAAGGATCATGCAGAACAGAGAGCACATAGCGTCAAAGGGGGATTTAAGAAAACAAAGCTGCTCAAAGACCAAGCAGATTTTTTTTTCTCAGGGAAGTAAATTTAATTGCGTAGGCACTACTGACATACAAACCCATACGGAATAACAGAGAGCAGAAATGTAAAGCATTGGTGCCTATGGCAAATAATTCTTGCAGTAGGCATGAACTGTTCCCATTTGCTGCTACCTGTTGTTCAGAAATGCCTACAAATGATGCAGTGGGAAGTGCAAAAGCACATCTGGAATTTAGCACAGAAACCTACCTTCATCATTTGAAAGACCAAACACTCACCCTGGGCACTGTACAGTTCTGCTGTCCCTATGTGTCAGCACGGAGATACTTTAGTGGTTAAGATGACAAGATGCCCTGTGGTCTGTGGAACAGGTAAATGTGATCTTTCACATGTTTCAGCATGTCTAAAGGTCTACAGCATTCAGCATGAAGTATTGTTTAGAGAAGTACTGATTTATTTCAGGCATAATTCCTACCTCGGGGAATAGACACCATTAATACAGAGCCATCCGGTGAAAACATCAGATCCGTGTGATGTGGAGAAAATGAAAAAAAAAAGGTGGAATGACCTTTGTCTTTAAGGGCTTTTTTAAAATTCACACCTCATGTCAGCATCTCATGCTTCAAAGATGTAAGTATTTAGTTGTGCAGAGGTTAACTGCAGTTAGAGGAAGCAGTTTAGCCATGCTAGACTAATCCTGTATTGGAGCAGCCATCAGGTTTAGGTAGAAGGGTGTTTGGGGAATGGTGCCTCTGCCAGTGCCTGCTCCCATAGCTCCAGCACCCTGATCCTTCGTGTTCCCTGAGCCGGCCTGCTATCTTGTGATGCTGTGCACTGAACAGGGCCAGGGAAGTGATCCACTGGGGTATTTTGGTCACCTGTAATATTTTTTACTTTTCTCTAATTTAAGTGGATCACTGGTTAAAAAGAAAATCTGCTGTCTCAGAGCAGCTAATGTAACCTCTACTTGTGTTTACTGTATCTAATTATTTCAACCACAGCTGATTAATAGCAATAGTTTAAAAGAAACTTTGCTTAATAGTGAGGTTGCTTTTTCCCTTACGCTGCCAGCAGCTTTCCCGTATATAATCTTATTTTTCAACATTAAGTTTCATCTACCAGGCTGGCTATAACAGGCCTTTCACTTTTTATTTTATAGTGCTTAGTCACCCGAATTAATTTTCTCTTGATATTTTTATTCAAGCCTCTTTATCAAAACGGTAGAAGTACATGAAGCCCCAGACTGAAGGGAGAGCTGTGCACTGGGGCAGGCAGCTGGCTTGTCATCTCAAGCAGCTCCTTTCCTGACATCTATTTCCTGTGAGCATGGGAGCAGCAATGTACCATTGGTTGTATTTCCTGAAGGGTCAGGAAGGGAGGACCCATTTCATGCTCAGGTCATATCCCCAGGCACTGCTGACAAGGATCAGATGGCGGATTGCCATTCCTAAAGGTTGTGCTGCGTGGACACCCTAGGTTCTGTCTCTGATCCACCAACAATTCCCTTCTCACCCAGTCACTGAAGTCTCACACATTTCCCATACGTTTTCTGATTTTCTTTTTATTTTCTTCTTATTGTGATATTGCCAAAATCATCTTTCTATCTCTCTTTCTCTTTTTTTTCCCCTCTATTTTCCTAGTTTCCATGTGTCACAGGTGGAAAAGAAGCACCAGTGTGATACTGCCAGGCTCAACTGACTCAGTTCACCAAGTGAGGGGCAGGCTGTATCAGGAAAAGCCACACACACGGGCATGCACATACATGGAATTAACAGAGATGTTCACTATGTACAGCGAGCTGGCACAGTCAAGCCCAGGGGAACATGACAATTGCTCTGTCCAAACTGTCTTTGTGCCGGGCTCTGGGCAGCAGCTCAGTGCAAACATGTGAACTATCATTCCCCCTTGAACAATCTGCTCCGATGAGGTGTTGGACATCTTCAGAGCAATGCCCCCGCCCCAATCTCTATTACTCTCTAATGCAGGGGGACTTACAGCCAGATGTCAACACAGGCCACCAGCAAAATCTACAATACCATTCTCAACAATACCAAGCCTACAACAATACCATTCTCCCAGCAGTTTCAGATACTCTTCTTCATTGCTTGTTGATCCACAGCCTGTCCCAAGGCTCATCACACTCAGTCATTTGCATTATCCTACCAACCATAGCTCATTATGCTCAGTAATTCAACCCTTGATCAAGGCAAAGTCATGATACTTCCGTAATATCATTATTTACAAACAAGTATATAAATAAATGTGTGCCTGAGGGTGTTATGTATTTGCTTAACACCAACTCTCAACCGCTTGTTGTTAAAGATAATGCAAAAATATATTCTGCTTGCCCTTTTCTTTAGATAACCTTGAAGTGTATACATGAGTGTTTGTCTGTTCCAGCTTTCCACGGATTGGCGTCAAAGGACGCCAACTAGTAGCCAGAGACTTGTCTCCCCTGACCATTCCTATGAGGATTCCCTTGTTCAAACAAAGTCCCCCATCCTGCTAATTCATTTTCAAAACATGTTTCTGCTCTGACAGATCCCTTGCAGAGAGAATCTGTGACAAGTTTGTAAATCAACCTGCACCTTACACCAGTAAGTTAACAAATCTCTTAGAATATAGCAGCTGCTATTTTCTTATAATATTAAGGAGAGGGAATGCTCTTAAAGAAAAGAAGAGAGAGTGGGGATAGTTTCGTTTTTCTCTATTTAGTTGTGCACTTGTATTGGCTTCTCCATGGTGGTAAATATTCTTAATGAAGGATGTTTCCTATTTATTCTGTTGCCTGTCAACAACAGCTTTGAGCCATCAGCAGCAGACATCAGAGCAGCTGGAAGTCAGGCAAAAGCAGGATAATCAGGTGCCCACATTTATTTTCCCATGGTTGTAATGAATGCTCCAAAGTGCCATCTTTCAGATAAGTTTATGTTTCCATCTGTGTTTGCAGAGATTGTTCCATTCATATCATACAGATAAATGTGACAATAATAGCTGCCTGAGTTTTCAGACCGCCCAAAACCCAGAAAGATTCATGAACTTATTAATCTTAAAAGGAATAATAAACAGTAATAATCAGGCATCAATGTTACATAATATCAAGACATATTACCTTTTCGCTCATCAAAGCAGGCAGGAATGAGAGGTGTGATCGGAGATGATGTCAGTAGCAGAACTTGAGATGTTCTGCAGGACTGTACAGACTGGTGCACAGCTATAGTGTGATCTTTGCATGGACTTTGCTTGTAATTAGGTTTTAAGATGTTATCACTCACACGTATTAAATGTGGGACATCAGGGAGCAGTTACTTTGCATGTTGTCCTATATAGCTTGTTGCAGCTTTTCACTAGCCTGTTTTGGAACTTATCAAGGGCTGAGCAGAAGTACAGCTCCTCTTTCTTGTCATGTCTCCTTCCACAAGCAGAATTACTCTCTCTTTCATCTTCTCCTATACAACCCACATTCACATTTGCTGTTCACAGGCTGTCTCTGAAGCTTTTCCACACAGTATCTCCAAAAGCTCAATAGCAGATGGGTTCCTTGAATCAAAGGAATTGCCATCTGTTATTTCTCTTCCCAATTTTGCACGATATTGGCAAGATTTGATTGTTTCTTCTATTCTCCCTTGTTCCTTTGCTGCCCTGTTGAGCAGACAAAAGTAGGCAAATAGCAGCATTCCTCTTGCTTTTTCCCCTGGTTATAGCAGGAATGCCTGTAAGCAATGGTAACATTCAGCACCCTAAAGTGGTTATACCCCCATTTCACAGACTGCTCCAACTGCTGCATTTTTAGAAACTCCCAATCATCTAAGAAAGAACGAAAAAAGCCTCAGGAGACAACCTCACAGGAGCTCCCACTTAACTTTATCCTCCTCCCAAACTGCAGTATATAACAGGAAAGGCTCTGGCACTACAGGATTGATTTACTCTACTCTTATACCATATTACTGTGTCCCAGCTAAGACACATTTGGACAGCTGTTGTTAAAATACAACACAATTCCTTTCTACCTATCCTCATTGACAAGACTTTCTTTTGAAAGAAAAATGCTTCACCCCAAAATCTTACCACGTTTCCCACCAGGAGAGTTCTATGAATTCTGTCGTATTCTCTGTAAGGTCAGGGTTGGCAGCTGCTGCATTCTCATTATAACTTGCTAATTTGCAGGCTTAGTTACAGTCCGTGTCTCCTGACATCAAAAATTCATTCAATAATTGGTTGGGTTTTTTGAATTATTTTTTTTTAAGTACAGCTTTTGGTTGTAAGGAAAAGCTGGAACCAGCCACCAACCAGTTTGACCCGGCTCAGAAAGCATACAGCAAATGAAAATTGCCCAAAGTGTTGTGGCAAAACAAACCACAAAGAAAACAGCCTTAGGATTTTTTAACGGGTTTCATTTTTCTTTTGAAGGGTCAGATTTGACAAGACAGGATTTACATGAAATAATTTTACGCAGTACTTGTTTCAGCTATTCCCATCGTTGTCTCTGTGTTAAATAATGTGATTAGTATAAGAAGCATTGATAGCATAAATGCAGTTACTGAAAAAAGTTCTGGAGAAGTTTTTAAGTAGTTAAACTTGTAATAGCCTGCTTTATGATAGACCAATCATTTCATCCGAGACATGCAGAGCGTGAGTGGGAAAATTCACACTGAAGTCAATCTCCAGTTCAAAATCTTCATCTCCTAACTGTGATTTGACTCCTCTCATACCTGAGGAAAAGAATTGTAACTTTGATCCAAGTGTCTTTGTAAGCCTTATCTTAGCATTTTGAATGCACACTACCCGCTCTGCATTAGGTATTTTGACAAAAATCTAATAACCCCCAAGTTTATAGGATAATGTCATAAATCTGGCACCTTTCCCAAATGCCACACTCACTTAATAGAAACATAATGTAATTTTCTTTGTGTTGTGTTATGCATTTACTATAGCGTATGTTTAGCTGCTGCGTTTAGGAGAAGGCCACAGCCAACCCTTTCTCGAGTGCTGAAATATTAGGTTATAGTTATTAAAAAAAAAGCCAAATCATATGCTTTTTTTAGTATCTGAATCAAATTTCCCTAATATTATAAACTCAGCATTATAATTAGATTCTGCATAAAAATTTCTCTCTCAACCATCATTGTCTGTAAATGTTTTTACAGACAATGATGCATGATAAGGAATGTAAGGCAAATTCTGACTTTAGCAGAAGTAAGTGCTTTTTGAAGCTATGTTTAATAGGTGCACCGCAGATCCTAGGCTTTCATTTTCAAGACAAGACACGTAGTTAAAACCAAATTCATCCTCTCCTGCACTCATCTCTTCTGAGGAGAAAAATCAGCTAAAACGGGACCACAAGATGCAGTTTCATTCTTATTTCATAGTCAGTTCCCATTTCAAACAGGGGATCTACCTATGAATCTGATTTTGCCAGCTGCTTTTGTCCATGCTGTGGTGGTAGGAGGAAGCCTGGATACTGGGCACCTCTGCACATTTACTCACTCCAAAGATGTTGGCAGGGACTTGATGTAATAAAAGGAAGGACACCAGAAGAATAATGTATAGCCTCATTTCACTTCCCAGAAAGACACTACAGATGACTGAGCAATTGGTTTGCCAAAGTCTGGGAAAAAATAGGGTTTAAAAAGTGCCAGCGTAGAATTGCCAAGAAAATTGGGCATCAGACCTGCCCCTTTCTGCTTTAAGGAGAGCAGCTGGGCAGGCAGGTAAACGGCAGTGGGAGGCTTGGGTCTCCACCGCTGGAACAAAACGCTACTGTTGGATGCTCTGAATAGCAAAGCCCCTCGTTCATCTCTACAGGTACTTACCTGTCTCAAGGGGTTGTTACTCATGGCTTGATGGCAGTGTGACAGCTTTGCCCAGGGGTGCTGTGGAGCAGTATGTGGGCTGTCTGGTACCCGTGAAGAGGACCCCCATGCACGCAGGACACCGTCCTGAGAGTGCCAATGGGCAGAGCCCCCAGCATGGTGCTGGTGCTGGTGGGGATCGTGGGCAGCTGCACTGGGAGAAAGGTGGGCACTCCCAAGCGGGGAGAGCTAGGGGCTGTGGCGACTGGGCAGGCCCCAAGAAGTTCGAATTATGTGCAGGTTTGGGAGTATTTCTGCTTAAAAATCCCTAAGTTAATGTGATGGCAAACAAATAACATGCTGTTATCATGCTGGAACTCAACTGTGCGTAGTGAAGAAACCCCCTGACCTGATCCTTCTCTGTGGGAATGAAAGGTTTTTAAACAAAGAGCAGTTGATCACACATTTGTATGACTCTGTTGATGCCTCTGTGCAAGAAAAAATCGTGGGCCTTTTGGAGGAGGATATTAAAAATGATCTTGACATACTGAGTAAGTGATCCAAAATCAACAAGATGAACCTCAGCAGAGATAAATGCAAAGATGGCTGGAAAAGCAGCAGGGCACAAAAAGATCCTGAAGCTATGGTAGACCGCAAAGTACATACTAATTAACAATATGTTGTGGTTTCTTATAACATCGGATGGAGTACTAGGAGTGGTACACTGGCAATGTGGGAGATATTTGGCCCATGTTATTCAGTAATGGGGAAGCTTTCACCTAGAGGGACTATGGTCCGCCTAGAAAAGCAGGAAATGACAGTTCAGAAAAAGCCATCCAGAGATGTTGATGGGATTGGAAGGGATGATTTACAAGGACAGACTGAGAAAACAAGAAAATCTGGAAATTTGCTTCATGAAGAAAAGAGAAAACTGAACAGCCTTCAAACATTGAAGAAACGGATGAAAAGGCCATGGTGTTCACTGAAGGATAGGAATAGATCATCTTGATATGTAGTGAAAAAAGTTTAAATTCTACCTGTCCTGGGTTCAGCTACAGCAGTCATTTTTTTTTCTCCTTCTTAGTAGCTGGTGCAGTGCTGTGTTTCTTGACTTTCAGCCTGGGAACAACGCTGATAACACCGATGTTTTTAGTTGTTGCTCAGTAATGTTGACTGGGACCAAGGACTTTCTCAGTCTCATGCTTTGCCAGAGAGGAGGGGAAGCCGGGAGGAAGCAGAGGCAGGACACCTGACCCAAACTGGCCACAGGGGTATTCCATACCACAGCACGTCATGCCCAGTATATAAACTGGGGGGAGTTACCCGGAAGGCCCAGATCGCTGCTCGGGTCGGGCTGGGTATCGGTCGGCGGGTGGTGAGCGGTTGTGTCCTTTTCCCTTGTTATTCCTCTTATCATTATTATTGGTAGCAGGAGTGGTTTGTATTATGCCTTAGTTACTCGAGTGCTGTTATCTCAACCCGTGGGAGTTACATTCCTTCGATTCTCCTCCCCATCCCTCCGGGAGCGGGGGAAGGAAGGAAGAGGGGGGGAGTGAGCGAGTGGCTGCGTGGTTCCAAGTTGCCGGATGGGCTTAAACCACGACACTACCTTAGAAAAGTTTCCATTTGTGCTGGTCGTGGAATATTGTGAAAGACTTTGTAGGCATATTGTTGAGGGTTTTAAGAACGCATTAGATAACCCTCACCATGAATGGTCTTGATCCATTTGAATGCATTTGATCCCACCAACATGTGGGATTGGACTTGACAGCCATTTAAAATGCCTTCTGGCCTTCCATGTCTCCCATGTTGAGATAGAGGGGCCTGGGACCTCATAGGAGTAAGTGGCAGGCAAAGATGGTAGGAGAGACCATATGAAGGAGAGAGAAGGTGTAAAGTGTGGCTTGCAAGCAACAGAGACACTGTCCCGCTGCTCAGCTGAGGCTCACAGGGGAGAAGTGGAGCTGAACTTGTCACTGTTGGAAGGACCTAGCTGCCTTGCCTCTCCACATCACCTGCCTCTCAAGAGGTGCAGCAGTGGGTGCCTGCCTTTATGAGGCTCTGGCAAAAGTAAAAAGGTGTTTCAGGATATAGTTATTTTGCCCTCATCTCTCATAACATTTTGCTGCCCTAAGCGGCCAACTACTTGCAGTTTGCCCAAGTCCTGAGTGGCGTGGTTCTCTGGGCAATGGATGCTTCTGCTGTTCATCTGAAATAAGCCATGTTCTCCCTCTTCCTCCTGCTTTTAAATCTGTCTGATAAAGTTTGCACTGTGACACTGATTTATCTAGGCTAAATTGCTGAGGAGCTGCTTGGACAACATCTCATAAGTGGAGAAGTCTTCCTTGTGTCACAGGAAAGTGTCTAGTAGTTTAAATAGGCATAATAATCATAGAATCATAGAATAGTTAGGATTGGAAAGGACCTTAATCCTTTCGTGTACACATAATAATCCATCCTGTGCTTCTGTCAGCCTTTTTTTTTATTATTTTTTCTTTTTCTTTTTTTCTTTTTTTTTTTTTTTTGACTGTAAGTCTCTGCATGGAGTGGAAGAGCTGTGTCCTGGGTTTTGAGCCTGGGGGCAATGCTGTCAATTAAAACTCAGCTGACGTCTGGAGAGCTGAACCGAGACTCATGTGCAACAGTCGCTCAAAGCAACCCCCTTTCAATACCTGAGGTGGTATTATTCAGAATAATAATTCACATTGTCTGCTTTAGTCTGTAGTTTTTCTATGCTGCAGGTATCAGGTTGCTGCTTAGATCTTGCTGACACTGTTTTCTAAATGTCCTTACACTTTTTTTGGGTAGTTTTCTTGTAAAGCTCATTTCTGGTTCTCTAACCCCTGCTCATTACGCACAAAACTTCCTGCCAACCATTTTTGTACAGTCCTTTTTCGTGTTTTTTGTTGTTGAAGTGTTCTGTTTTATCCTGTTCTTCCTTTCGGATTCTGTATGTTCTACATTAGTGGTTTTCAACCTTTTCAGGTTTTTAGGGCCACAAATCATTCTGGTGAGGGATACAGGATCCTATACACCAAATTTAAGTCCAGTTGATAACAGGCTTTTCAAAAAAATTGTTTATTCCCCTTTGCAGATCCTTTCACAGTAGTTCACAGAGGACTTTCATAAGGACATGACTGAAAGCCTTTCTTCTGAATACTGACACTCATGTTAATCAGAATAACATCATTACTTTTCATTATATGCATTATTGTTTATTAGCTCCTGTGTTTAGTTTCTCTTAACATTCTCTATAAACTAATTTTCTTAAAACCTATTACCATTTCTCTTGCACTAGGATCTTGAAATATCTTTTTAAATTCGATTTTCTTCTCAGGCCCTCCCTTTTATCTCTAGGCAGGTCATTCATTACAAATGTGGTGCTTATATTCAGTGCTCGAGAAAGATGATGCTTTGGCAGTGTAACAGCCACTTGTTTACTTCCAAACCAGACCCAGCACAGTTACCGTAGTGCCCTCCCTCACTGCTTGCATCCTCCTTTCACTTTCAGGAAACCAATCCCATTCTTATTAACAATGACAGATTAGTCCTCATACATTTTTTGTTGTTTTCCTTTGGCCACTCAGGCAGGCCTGCCAAACATGACTAATTAGCAGTTGTTAGATCTGGGCTCTAGTCCTCTGAGATGCTCCGTATAAATGAACTCTAAGATATTTCTATATAAGCTGTGGGTGCAGGGATTCAGCCATCTGCAATGTAGCATAGGGTGACTTTTACAGCTGTATTTCCACTGAGACGTAGAGCCAGTAGTTAATTTCATATAGGCCATTAAATGCTTCTTAAATTATTTGAAATTTGGATAATACTCTCTTGAGCAAGGTTTGAAGTGTATCATTTTGCCTGTCCTTGAATATCTGATTGTCTCAAAAAATATGCAATCAGAACAGCATTTTTTGGTACTGGAACCAACTATCCTTAGTTTAACAGTCCACTAGAATCACTTGTCAGGAATTCAAAGGTCAGTTTCTGCCCATGAAATGGATGCAGTCAGAAGGAGGCTCATTTTATGAGGGTATGTTGAATGTCACTAAATGACTATAGGCTGGTTTTAAATATTCATGTGAAAGGGGTGCAGCAGCACGAAGTGAAGGAGAAATAACAATGCAGGGTGACAGCCAACCTTTAATAAGATCAGGGCACGTTTTTGAGCTGGGAGAGGTAGAAAACTTAAGAGTATTGTAGCAGGACTTAAACCAATGTGAGGTAATGCATACCTGGGCAGCAAAATTATTTGAAATGCCCATTTAATTGTGTAGGGCTATCTGCACAGATAGGTAGGCTCCTAAAGGTACTAGACTTGTGACTGAGACCAGGACTTTGCTGGCACCACCATACAGTCACTTGAATCCACAGATTATTACAGGCACTCCAGAAAGGAAGAAATCTCCATCAAAGGAGGTCCTGCTGCTTCAGTTACGAGATCCTCACTACAGAATGATCACTTCTGGGTCATATTGCAACACCTCCTTCTTTAATGATGTCTTTAGCTGTAACTGAGATGTTATTGTAGGATTATCCATCTTTTGTCATCTCTGCAGTCAGGAATGAAGCGAAACAGAGCTCCTTATACTGCAGAAAGGAGCTTGAATTATTTTTCAGATCCATCAGCAACCTTAGTAGTCCATCATAAATATAGAAAGAGGAGTCTTGTCAGTAGAATGTAGCTGTTAGTTTTAAGGCCTAAGGAAAGATATAGATGTGGAAGGTGGGATTCATTTAATTAAAAGTGTATGTCTGAATGTATACATCTGTGTCTGTGCTGGCCACTCCAGGTCCTCTTCAGGTCATGGAGAGAACCTGACAACTCCGTGGATTTTTTAAAAGAAGGCTTTTAAAGAAGTAGAACTCTAAACCAAAGACAGATATCACCAAAGGAGCCAGATTTGATATTGCATATGTTTAGGAGGCAAGATGTAGGCTAAATGGGTACTAATGATAGCAAATCATGGGCATGCTGGGTGTTTTCACTTTAGGGTAGCTACTGGACATCCAGTTTATGGAAACTCTCCCACACTCACTGTGAACTTCTGCACAGCCCATGATAGCTGGACTTCACATCTCACTTTCTTGTGAGATATCGCAGAAAATTTGACACATTTTAATATGCCGTATCTCTGGGTGCAGATATTCAGACATGTGGTGAGGCTGCCCTTGGGTTTTGAGTGAGATTATCAACTATACGATGCTAAGTGGAGTTATACCTAGACTGGCTATAGTTGCTTCATCCAGCTGCTTCAGCTTTCACCCTCGTTTAAGAAAATGTTGTTGAAGTCCAGTGTACACTTGGAGTTACAGCGGGAGTACTGGTGTTTTCCTCTCTGTTTTGGTGTTCAGTCTTCAATGAGAGCCACTCACTCTCCTTACCTATTAATATTCACACTTATTTCTTTTCTATTAATATTCACAGTTGCCTCTACAGTAGAATTGATTAAAAATGTGCATTTTTGGAAGCTGCTTTCAAGCCACAAAATTGGCAGAATATTACTTTGTTTGCATCTTCCATTTATGTTCTCTAGGCAACGAGAAGAAGTGTTTATGCAGGCTAGATTACAATGTATTAGTTACATATGCATGCAGATATATTTATAAAATACATACACATTAGAGCCTGTATGCATATATTTTGTAGCTAGTGTTTGTGTTTCCATTTGTGGATCTCAGAGCACCTCTGCTGAGGAGTCTAACCATTTTTACCACTTTCTTAGACATGGGGAAGCTGAGGTAGAAAGGGGACGTGGCTTGTTTAAAACCACATTAACAGGTCAGCAAGAAAGGTAATCCATGTCTTTGATTTTCAATACAGTGCTGCCCTGGTGGGCAGCAATATACATCTACTTCTTTTTTTTTAAAACACCATCCTTTTCCTGGAAATTCTAACTCAATCGTTAAAGGCCTAATTTTGTTGGTATTTTAGAAAGAGAAGATGTTTGTAAAGCGTGAAAACCTGATTCTGCTAGTACTTAGAGCAAAACTTGGTCAATATCAGCAGGATCAGGTCCCTGTTTGCAGGCCATAGTTTGAAGAAACAGTAAATTTGGGTGTAAGACTCCTAGTACCAAAAAAAAAAAAAAAAAAAAAAAGGCTGTGACATGGGACGTTATGACACTGATCCAGGATGAACTCACTCTTCCAGTTCAAATATGTAAAATGCCCCTAATCCACTGTGTTAACTTTTTAGTGGCAGGCTTTGTATGGGATCAGTTACTGTCTGTCTGCACTGCTCTAATTTTATGCTGGACGAGTAGCATCTGTCTTTCTGCAGCCAGCATAAAACTGACCTAATCTATGCATCAGGTCCTCCAGTGAATTTGACAGAGAAACAATGGTGTGGCCGCATCCGAGCTGAATCAGTTGTGTCCTGCTGTCTAATCAGTGGCGCAGAGATCTTGAACTAACTCTTATGGAAGTGTGGCCTTAGCTCAATGCCTCCATCCCGCTGCTGTTTCACACCCAGGTTTCCTTGCCCATTCCCATGTGCATCCACCGGGAACAGGGAAGGGAGAGGGTAGCTCTTCCCAGTTTCCCGAAATGGCAGGGGAATACTTGAGGCTGTCCTCCCGCAGTTCACTGGGCTGCA
>NW_009929692.1:0-311 GCF_000696875.1 Nestor notabilis | reverse complement strand
GGCCACCGCGACAACACGCTGAGGAAAACAGAGAGGCGCTAAAACCGCACCGGGGCTGCCAGCCCGGCTCCTCTGCCCGCGGCTCAGGAGGAAGGGACCCAGGCCATGACACCTCGGTGAGAGGCGCGCCGCCTGCACCCACTGCACCGGGTGCCTCTGCCCGCACTTCAGTGCTGCTCTCCCTCTCCCCCGGCGGGGAATGCCAAACCTGAGGACGCTGTCATCTTAAAGAGCGCAGGGGAGGGAGGGACCGTGTGGAAGGGAGGCGGAGGTGCCGGCTCCCTGGGAGGAGGCGGGCGCCAGCGCTAGCA
>NW_009929691.1:45022-50430 GCF_000696875.1 Nestor notabilis | reverse complement strand
CTAACTATTCTATGATTCTATGATTCTTCCTCTGTCAACCTCTTCTTCAGGCAGGAACAGCAGATGCCACCTCTGCTCAAGCACCAGCACAAGGAAACACTGGTCAGAGCATGTAATCATGCATGACTTGCACCACCATTGCTGGACAGAGCGGGGCAGATGTAAGAGCATCATGAGCATGAGCCCTCAGCCGGGGCATCCAGGAGGTACAGGTACAGGGTGCTGCACTGCAAGTGCAGAGGCAGAGCAACATTCACACTGGAGGCCCTGTGTAGGGTCGCATCAGCTTTGTCATGAGTCAGTGCTGCTGACCAGACTCAATATTACATGGCGCAGAGAAAACATCTGCTCATGAAATCTTTTTATAAATACTTGCTCTCAATTTGGGATAGACTGCTTTGATTGAAATCATTAAAGCCCTGAAAATGAAAAACTGAGAATTCTACTCTTATTGCATTGAAAAATATAATAAAATCCATATGCTTAACAAGGAAAATCAGGAAGCAAGAAAACCAGACTGGAGAAGGATGGAAGGCACACACTGCTGCTGCATTCCTTCTGCCAGTCATTACCAGCCAGTTCTGAGACAGGATATTGCAACAGCTGGACCTTCATACAGCTCTTAAAATGGTACCACTGATTTAAACTGAATAAAAGTCTTCAGATTTGTCTCTCCAGAGATGTCAAAGTTGTACACTGATTCAGGCCTTCATAGATGGGTTTCTCTTCTAGATTACACAGTCTACAATATTATGGTAAAGGTGTTTAACCTCTAAACAGATGGATTGGGTTTGCATGGCAAGGTTTTGGTAGAGGGGGGCTACAGAGGTAACTTCTGTCAGAAGCTGCTAGAAGCTTCCCCCCATGTCCGATGGAACTGATGCTAGCCGGCTCCAAGATGGACCCACCACTGGCCAAGGAGCGGACAGAAGCTGTTTTTATATTTGTTTACTTCTCATTACTCTGATTTGATAGTAAATTAGTTTAATTTGTTACCAAAGTTGAGTCTGTATTACCTGTGAACTTAACCGGTGAGCACTAAGAACTCCCCTGTTCTTATCTCAATCCATCAGCTTTTTGTTCTATTTTCTCTCCCCATCCAGCTGAAGAAGGGAGTGATAGAGCAGGTGGGTGGGCAACCGAACCTCTGACCAGGGTCAACCCACCATACCATGACCGTGTTATCTCAAAAGCAATTGGTACCTCTGCTTTGTACAGCTAAACTCCACCTTAGCACACTACTTTTTAGTGGCTCTCCCTGCTTCATTCATGCCTAGCCTGTAAATAACTTGAAACTGTATTTTCAGGATAATAACTCACTGAATATTTTCTTGATCTATTGTTCAATGCATGAGGCTAAATTAGCCACATTGCAGCACTTCCCTCTAATGCTTTGGAGGGGTTGGAGAAGTCAGTAACTTTTTAATCAAACACTCTGAGGAGCTGCAGATTGCAAAGAAGAATTAACACTGACTTACATTGAGCATCCTTACCACTGTCAGGAGAAAACAGCACAGTTAACATTATTTAAAAGGCACGTACAAAGAAACAAGTGATTAGGTGGTTGGGTTTTTTTCCCCCTGTACTTTGTTGCTTAGAAACAATGTGTACATGAGGGCTTGTTTATTTAAAGTAAAAAAAATAAAAAGCAAACCAAACCACAAACATGCTTTTCCATCGTTGCTTCAAGTGGGGAAAGTGGGCAAATGGTGTGAATAACAGGAGCTTTATACACCTAAATCCCATGGTCAGTAAGGTTAACAAGGAACTAAAAGTATTTCCATTAACATGAATGGATGATGGATAAAATCCTTCACATCTAGATCCTTATTACCACTTCTATATACTAAGCACAAATTCTTCTTTCTTTTTTTACCCTGTTTACAAAAATAAAATCTTCTGACTGTTTTGATGTTTAGCACTTAGAAAACTCAGAGTGTAACACAGAATATAGCTGTAATACCATCATCATTTAACCCTGGCCTACATGCTTTGTGCTGTGATTGCTTTCTTTCCTGGTGCAAGTACATCTAAAATAACTAGGAAAAAAAACATCTTTGCATTACTATGACACATGCATTTTAGGTTCATGTCTGTTTTTTGTTCATTTGTAGGACTACTGATTTTAGGGGTATAGTCTTGGTTAAGACTTGAGTCCAAGAAGGCTGTCCATTCTCTTCAAGGCACAGGGGCAGGCTGTCCCCATGTGCCAAAAGACAAGCTGGCAGGGATAAAAAAAAGAATGGCCTACCTGAACAGAGAGATTTAGCTGGAACTTGGGGTGGGGAGGGGCTCAGAGGGAAGTTATTGCTCTCTACAACTAGGTGGAGGTTGGTATCCCAAGTAACAAGCATTAGGACAAAAGGAATTGGGCCTCAAGTTGCACCAGGTGAGGTTTAGATTCAGTATTAGGAAAAGACTCCTCAGCAAAAGGGTTGTCAAACACTGGAACAGGCTGCCCAGGGAAGTAGTGGAGTCACCATCCCTAGAGGTATTTAAAAGACATGTAGATGTAGCACTTAGGGATTTGGAAGTACTGGGTTAATGTTTCGACTCAATAGTCTTCAAGGTCTTTTCCAACCCAAACAGTTTTATAATTCTACCCTGTAACTGCTGGAAGTGGAGATAGATGGAGACATGAGTTTATCTCATGATCCTTCAGAGATCTTTGTTCAGAGATAGGAGGAGGATAGGGCACAGATCACTGCTTGTTGTTGCACCCATCCCATCTCTCCCATTACTCCTCAGCTAATCTTGGAGAAATAATAGGGCTGCAAAACTACTTGAAGGAGGAAATACAACACTACATTTAGGATTGAATTCTACCTTGATCCTGAGGTATTCAAACCACATCTTTATAGAAAGAAAAGCTTCACAACATTGTTAGGTAACAATATATCTGTAAGTATTATGGCTATTCCATATATCGGCAAGTGGAGACAAAAAGCATATAACAACTTTCCGAAGTGATGAAAATGGAAAGGAAAAAAGACCCCCAAAACCACCAGAATGGTGGCTTAATAATAACAGCTTATTTTTCAGAACATAACTCAGAAGTAATTGGAGACAAGTGATACGAGATGAACTGTAAATACATATAGGCAGAAAGGAGTCATCTAGGACCCAAGTTAATTTTCTGCAACAAGTAATCCTAAATCAAGGCAAGATTACCCAAGGTGGGGTATGATGGAAAAAAAGGTATGGTTTTCACTGCCTGCTGGGGAGAGATGCCCACAGCTGCAGTAGCTTCAGATGTCACCCTGGCTCAATGACTCTCTACCTACAAGCCAGCAGCTCAAGGAAGTATGTGCATAAGGAACCACACATGTGACAGTTTCTTAATCTGCCTTAGCATGGCGGAGCAATTCACATTAAATATAAATTGCATGGTTTTCAGATCTTACAAGAATGAGCATGACAGACCCACTGTCCCTGAGTCCCCTCTCCCTATCCCCAAGAAATACCGAGTGCAGAAAATATCCTTATTTACCTTTGGTGCTCCCTTTTAACCGCATGAACTACAGTAAAATCAGAAAAATAAGAAAAACTGCTGCATGACTAATTTTGCAGCCATTAGAACACAAAGGATTAATTACAAGCAACCCAATGTGTTCAGAGCAGTTGCTAGAGCTGGTTACATGAGCCCTAGGATGGAAGGACAGGACCTCTCAGGACTGCAATACCAGATTAAGAAGCAAATTCTCCTAGACCTTACAAGACTCAGAAATTGCGAAGAGCTGCTTGAGATTGCCTTTTAGCTCTTTGCTGGATCTCATCAGGTGGCTGTATGTATTCACATCATCTAAGACAACCATGAAATCATGTATGAATGTTGAGAATATTTCTGTAACATTCTCATCCAGAACAGCATAATTGCTTTTATTATAATTTGAGATGATGATGTCTGGCCACAAAAGGAACATGTGTCTGCACTTTGGGTGCTGAACTAGAATACAGATGATTTTTTATTATTATTATTTTTTTTCCCCCTCCGTTCACAGTGGCAGAAATACCTAAAATTTGAGGAACTGGTGCACATTAGCATCAGTTATGGGTGAGGAGGAGCCAGCATGCACAGAAGTGCCATGAACAGACGGCTGCCTCAGGAAGCACAGCAATCCATGACAACTCTGTGGTTTACCACCCTACTACAGGCTACAAAGCTGTTCAGAGATTCAGTTCTCCACAGTCAAAGCTGCTATTTCCGAGAAACATGACTGGCTTTCTTCTTTACTACTACCTAATCAAAGGTTATCAATCTACAAAGAACATATATCACTTTGGCTTTCAGTACATCCCAGGGAAGGCCTGCACCTGCCCCAGGATGCTGCAAGTCCATGCATGGGGTGCTCCAGAGGGAAAGTGCCACAAAAATCTTGTACCAGAGAGATACGACTAGAGGCTTGAGGGTACAGATGTGTACTTAAAAATCCAGTATAGAAGTTTATATAGACTCCCATATAATTGCCTAAGTCATCCTCACTTACAGTCACTTTCTTTCCTGCATAAACTGGTTTGAGCAAGCTCTGCCTATTCATTCCCTGCAAGGAGCTTTCCAGTCCCTCCCTCATCCTTATGCGTCTGCCCTGATCCCTCATGGGCACCAAAGACCTCTGAAATGCTGGCATGTGACAGCACAACAGTCTGGCAATAGTAAGTTAATGAAAGAACAAGCAAAGCCAGTAAAAGGCATGGGCCAAGATGTCACTCCAGTTTTAGGAGACAGAAGTATTGCAGTGGCAAACATACCTGGGGCTGGTTCCAGCCAGCAAAAGCATGCCAGGCTGATGGGGTTCTGCCATGGGCTGGCCTACCTGCAGCAGGCACCAAAAGTTTAATAAGTAAATAAATAGAAATAAAAATAACACAGCAGTACTTCAAGGGCTCAAGTTTCTAGGAAACCCCCTCTGCCAGTGTCAGACCCCTTAAAATAAAAATGGAAATTAAAAGTCTGTGGCTATAGAAGAAACCTACTGTTTCAGTGCAGCGCTCTGTTGGTGCGCAGACCCAATTTCAGCAAAAGTGTCCATGTATAGATACATGTGAAACCAGATCAAAATAGAGTTCTTTTACAGTCTAGTTGCCAAAAAATAATGAAAAACTATATCTAGATGTTTGTTGTAAGCAAGCCTTCCTTTTTCTTCACATGGTTCAAAGTGATGTTCCACCAGCCACTTATTCTTTCCCAGTTTTTCTTTTCCTGCACTTCCAGAGAGCTGTGCTGTCTCAGAATAAATGCCATTATAACTCTCAGCTTTACGACAGAATGCCATGAGCCATGAATTTTTAATGCCTCATCTGGAATTCAGAGAGAGAGTATGCTGCAGGAATGAAGCACCAAACCCCCATATTTTGGTAAAAGCGAAAGGCAAGGGGGGTATTTACTCTCTGAACACTCCAGTAAGATA
>NW_009929691.1:37367-44991 GCF_000696875.1 Nestor notabilis | reverse complement strand
AGGGAAAGAACTGACCACAGCCTGACCACAGCTCAGGTGTGGAACAAAATGGGTCTTTATAGAAGAACAGGGTTTTATTTAGCAGAATTAAACGACTCTGAGCATTGAGACAGTCTGTAAGGTTTTATTTGCCTCTTTTCACTTCTGGCAGATGCCAGGGCACTTCATTACCCTCAAAGCTTTATCAGCCTTGGAGAATGGTATCAACAATGCAGCCTTGCAGCTTGGAGGACTTACAGAGCAAGATAAGGGAAAAGATGCAGCAAAAAGGCAATGAGCAGAGCATGAAGAATTGATAGCTTCTCCATCAGTGCTTGCACACAGCCAGCATAAATGCCCCTTCAGCTATTAGGGATTACCTAGTAATCATAATAATGATAGCTTTCACCAACAATTTGTGCAAAAAACAGTGCCTACCTGAATCAGAAAGTTTTGAAAGGAAAAAAAATAAAATTAAAATTACTGATTCAGACTCTGTTAAGGCTTTCTGTGGGTTGTCTGTATGTAAAAGCTTCCTCTACTCTGTTGAGGATGCTGAACTGCAGTGTCCTGATTGATGGGCTGGCACACACTGCACTGCAGCACCAGCTAACAAGAGCAAGATTCACTTTTCAGCTAATGAGATCAGAAAGAGACAGGTCTTTCTTCTTGTGTCCTAAAGAATTAGCATCACTGCTAGATACTTTGGCTCTGCCCTATCTAAAAGAAAAGGGTGTTAAGCCCAGCTCTGCAGGAGCTGCCTGCAGCTGGTGCTGCAGCTGGACCCATGGCATTGTCCACCACATCCATCCTGGCCACAACAGCATGACAGGGAAGGTGCTCACAGCCAGGTGGGAAGAGACACTTTCAAACCCTTCCCCATTTTAGTCTCTCCCTCTCTCCTGCCACTGGGAAGAAGAGACTAAATTAAAGCTCCTGTTGTGGCACCAACACCACGAGGGTTGTCAAAAAGCTCTGTTTTGTTCAGCTTGAGTTGCTCCCTGTATATCTTAAATCCTTTAAATCTTTATACAGAAAAGAAGTATTTTAACGCGATTTTTTTTAACCCCTAAAAATGCCTCCAAAAACCCCTTTAAATCAAACAGCAGTAGCAAACTATTTCAGCAAAAGTTTGCAGAACTTCTCTGGTCCATTTAACTACCACAAAGTTTTATTTCCCATAGCCCTGACAGAGCCAAATAGTAGCTATGCCACTCACTGCACACTTCTGTCTATTCTGACTTCTTTGTAATGGAGAAATACAAGACATAAGAAAAATAGGGCACTATTAACATTGAGCAACTCTTCGAGGAAGCAAAGGGATTCTGATTTGTCAGCAAAAACGTTGACAGAAAATCCACAGCCACTGAAATTACCAGTGTTGTACAGTAACTATTTCTCATTAGTTCACCTATTGAATTTATTATGGCAAGATAATTAAAGGGAATTATCATGACAAGATAATTAAGGGAAAAGCATTGTACTTGTACTATCAGAGAAGCCTCAGGACACGCTTTGGCTAAGTTAGAGCTTGATCAATGTTATAGCATTACACTATATATCTTCTATATGTTATAGTCCACAGAAAGTATCATCGAAGTTAAAGAGTTAAGAAAAAAATCCCCCTCTCAGGAAGAAAGAACACCTCCAATAAATAAAGTAACATTAACAGACATTTCTGCAACACTAATGTATTATTTATAGCTGCTTTAACAAGCCACTGTATAAATATCTCTAAGCATCTCTTTCTAAGAGGAAGATACCATATCAAAAGGTTTGGGTTTTGTAATATTACTCAAAGGACAAAAATATCTCAAGTTTAGAAATGTGTTGCTAAACTTTGATTTTTAGTCATACTCATGTGGATGAGATCCATATGCTCTAAGATACCTAGTGCCACAGAAGGGATTTCAGAGGGACCTGCTGAGGATGCTGCTGGGTAAGGGCAGTGGGAGAAACAGCCCATACCTGTGACATTCCTGACTGTGGGGGAAGAACCTCGAATCCCAAAACAATGCAGGCCACTTTCCCTGCAGACATCCCATGTCAGGACAGGGAGCAATACCCTACACCATTACCTAATCCAGAGGGTTATGGAAAACACCTTCAAAACAACTCTGCTCCTAAATCACTTAATCACTTCATAACTCTGATTTCCACTGTTTTGCATAAACATCTGTTAAACCCATTCCTCTTGAGAAGGTTTGACTACATGCCAATGGCTTTACTCAGGATTAGATGCTAAAGGGTCCTACTTGCAGATGTGTCAGCAAGGGAGAGATGGAACGTGCCCAGGACTTGCCACATGTCCAGAGGCTGGGAAGAACCAGATGCCAAACCAACAGAAGCATAGCCTAGTTCTTTACAGAAGGTCATTCAATGGCCAGTTAAGGTTAAAAGACGGGAAGCTTGAACCTATAGTGTCCCACAAAAAGGGTTGGCGAAGCTGCAGAAGTGGCTTTGTTATTGTGTCTGGAAAGCAGGAGCACAGCAAGGTGAAGCAGCACCATGGGGGACCCACCATGGAGTGCTGCTCCCCAATCTCAAAGTCCATCCCAGCATAAGAGCATTGCACTTTTTATCACTTTTGTCTTTGGTTCTTTCATTCCATCTGTTATCTATTGCTTCTTAAAAAAAAGCAACTAGCTATGAAACTGGTGCAGCGTGGCTGTTTCCTGTGCATCACTCCTGTTCCTTAAACACCTTTCAGAAGCGGTTCCTGTACCGCCTGACACTGATTCATCTTCATCTACTCTTGGAGAAAGCAGCGAAGCTGCATCTGAGTTGAGACACGGACTAACAGAAGCTGCCTTTAACCTTGCTTCTCTTTTTTCTTTCCTTTCTATGAATATATTTGTCTTGCTTGCTCAGTACTCAAGGAAACTGGATCAGATTTGGTAATCAGCATATCAACCAGCTTTTCTTCTTTTCTTGAAGAAAGAAACTATTTTAATGCTAAGACTTATCAAAAAAAGGTTTTCGCGTGTAAAAGCCTGGTTTGGCTAAAAGGGAAATGATAAAGGAATTGTAAAATTCCTTTACTTAACACTGCAGTTTCCTCCTGTTCCTTGCTTGGACAAGAACAGGTCCATGTCTGAATATGCTGTGCAAAACTGCATTCCACCTCTTCCTATTTCTGTCCACAGAGAAAATCCCCTAGAACAACAGACTGAAAGAAGCCAAGCTGCCCAGAAAGGTGCTTTCATTTAATTGCATTAAATATTTGGAATACACATCACATTTGATACAATTTCTTTTTAGCATCATCATTCATCCATTTTATTGTTGCTATTTCAATGGAAACTCACTTGAAATTGCAGCTACATGGCTGAATCCTGGCTGTGGTGTAAAGACAAAGTTGGGTCCATGAGGTCAGCTGTACTAGTTTTATTTTCAGTCATTAACTGTCAGTGCAAAGTGCATACTGAAGAGAGAAAGCCCAGTTTTGTTTCTGTGTGCCTGACAAATGGTGTTGCTCTACCTAGAGAGAAACATAACTGATCAGAGCAGCCATTGCTGCAGGGCATGACGCACTTCAGTCGGCTGATCATCAGCTAAATAAAATACAAAACCGCATTATCGGGGCAGACCTGACATTATGCAGAGACAGATTCTGTTCCTGAGACAGATTTAGCTTGAGTTTTTGCCCTTCTAAATACCAGCATTCATCAGGTTAGGTTATAAAGACTATTAGGTAGGCTGCAGTGAACAGATTAGCACAGAAAGTGAACCCGTGTTTTGAACAGCAAGACACATCCCTGGCACATCTCCCACTTCTCCCCATTTTTGACCTTGCCAGAAGCAAGCAAATAGGAAAAACAGAAGGGGAACAGTAACCGTTGGGGTCTGTGGGCTCTCTTTACTGTGCAGGTTATTATAAATATTACATTAGAAACATTAAAGAGACCACACAGAACAGCAGCTGGCCCAGAACATTTGAGCTTCAGGTGTGAAATGAAGATGTAGCGGAACTCCCCACTGAGAAGGGAGAAATTAAACGGAAAAGGAAATCTTCCTTTGTTCTCCCAGCTTCATAGCTGGGAAACTTACACCAGTCCATTGCAGCAGCAAGAAATTACGAGTGACTAAATACTCAAGAAGATAACTTGGGAGATGGAAGTGGCAATAAAGAGCCTTTTCAGCAGCACAGGAGGGTGGCAGGAGCTGAGCTCTTCATTGCCCTTTGCTTTGCTCCATCCTCCACTCTCCTTCAGTCCCCCTGCATAGGAGGCAGCAGCACCCCCAGAATCACCCTGGGGTGCAGCTGGGGCAAGGGAAGGCAGGGCTGAACTTGGACACACAGGAGCAGTGCTGGGGACACCAGCAGCTCTCCTGACCACCTCCTTATCCTCAGCTGAAGCATGGGAACTGAGGACCCCCAGAACCCTCCAATAAGGGCTCCAGTAAGGGCTCTGCTCCCACCACCCAAGGCCTTAAGCCAGAGTCTGATTCCTGGGTGATTTTTTTGCTTTCATTTCGAATCTTTGCAGGATGAATCCCAGCCACAGACCAGTTCCATGCGCAGCAGACTCAGGGCTGCCACTGCAGGGAGCAGGAAGGGCTCTTTGGCATGGCCCAGCACCAAGCACCTTAGAAAAGAGCAGACCAAAAGGTTTGGGACTCGCATGCAAAAGAAAATTGGCTATTAAACATGTACAAAAAGCCTGGTTTCTTTGACCATTCTCACCTTTATTGAGCGAGTTTTGTTGGGGTATTTTTTAGCTTTCCAGACATATTATCAGGGATGTTGCGGTGGTCTTGATAAGAGATCTTTCATGCTTTAGTGATTATAGTTCGGCAGTCAGTGTTGTGTGGAGGAATGGCTGCTTCATGCAGTTGTGTCTGGGTAAAGCTTTTGGACTCAACAGGAGCAACAAATGGCATAAATCTGTAAAATCAAGGCCCATTCAAGTCTACTGAAGTTTGTCAGCACGATTCTACAGGGGAAGTGCTGGAAGGTACAGACCAAGAAAGGAGCTTTCTTGCAAGCATGCACCACGGTCCCCCCAAAGCTGGTTTTTTTTGTTGTTTTGTGGGGTTTTTTGGTTTGGTTTTGTTTTTTATTGTTTTAAAGTACTCTGTCTACAGAACCACACGGTTGCCTCTAACATTCATTGCTCTTCCTAAAAAAGTTGCTAAGCACAGAGCAGATTAAATACAATGAAGCAGAAAAGCCCAAGAACCAGGAGGGTGAGAGGGGAAATCAAGTTTAAGAATTACAGAACATCTTTGCCTTAATGTCCACAGGAAAAACAAAGCAATTATTCCAGAGGAGCTAAACATGAGTAAGTTCCCATCCAGAACTTGTATCAGGTAAGTTACAAACCCAGGGAAAAAGGGATTTTCCAGTGATAACACTGACAGATGTTCACAGAAAAGACAGTGGGAGCTGCCAGAGTTTAAAAAATGGAAGATAATTAATGTAAGCCACAAAGAGCCTTTATGTGATTTTACATTTTAAAAGGAAGACTAGCAAGTGAAGGTTAAATTGAGATTGGAACAACAATGCCACAAAATATCCTACATAAGGAAGTCAAGGCATGAGCAGTTTGAAAGCATATCATGGTTTCAAACACCAAACGTCCATAGCGACTGCAGCAGCTTCACAGTGGGTCCCACTCCTGCAGCTTCAGTGCTTTTCCCAAGGCAGGGAAAAGGCTGAATATATTGCAAAACACCCTTATGTCTAAAAATGTATGAGGTAATCAGAACACTAATAATAGAGTACCATAAGGTACAATTTCTTCAGAAGTATTATCATTAACAGGTTACTATATCATGTTGCCCTGGTGATCTTAATTTTTCTCCTTTGCTTTATTTTTTTCTCATTTAGTTATGAGTAGAAATAGTCCCAAGATTCACATGACCGACTGAACTGTAGTTTGATCTAACCCACGGTAAATTAGAATAACTACAAAATCCCTCCCAAAATTCTGAGTTAGATCATCTGCTACCACAGCAACAAGCACTGTGCTAACGAGCTGGGAGAGACCTCATCTTCCAGCCCAAGCTCAGTCACATCAAGGCTTTATCTGGCAAGAGTAAAAAAAACTGTACTTTAGGAGAGAAGAAACACATCATGCTGTTAACACTGGTGCTGCACACCAAAAGTGCAGGTATAAACAGCACTACATTAACTTTTGGTCTTATTTCTGCAGTGATGCCAAGTTCCTGAATTTAGTTGGTCTTTCAAGTGCTCAGGTCATCTTCTATTGCTCCTAACAAGGTATTTCCTTGTTGCAAGACTCCACCCAAATAATCACACTACCCAAATACATTGGACAGCACAGATAGATCTGGGACCTTAATCTGCTTCTTTGCCAGGCTTTTCCAGGAGAAGCATACCTGAAAATGAGGCATATACGCTCCAAGGCTGTTGTGAAAAAGTCCCCCACCCCTAGGTTGGGGCAACAACGTTGTTATTATACTGAGCCACTTTGACAAAACAAAACTCACTGCCTATCAGATTTGGAAATGGTGCTAGAAAATGACCTCACAAGAATATTCAACCTTTTGGTTTGGGTTTTGGTTTTTTTTTTTTTGAAGTCCCTAGCAGGGCTAGATTTTGGAGATTATTATTTCTCTTCGATGTGTCAACAGTGCATGCAACAGTCTCTGAACTGTGACATTTTCTCTTTGGATATGTGTTAGCAAAGTGGCAGTATCAGGAGAAACAAGGGTCAGACGTCAGTGACTCTCAGAAATTCAATAGGGAAAATAAGAGGGTTTGGTTGTTCTGCTAGTGTTTCCATGCAGCTGGGAGAATCCCTGACATTGAGCCATCTACATACAAATGCTGCCTTGGTTTTCCAAAACCCTTTGCAGCTTTTTTCACCCCTGGATTCATTGTGGACAGAGGGCAGGTAAATCTGTCACTCTCTCTCCTACTCTCAGGTAACTCACTTTTAAACACATTATGCTCAGATAAATATACGACATGAAAGCACTACTTATTAATACAAAAGCAGTCACCATAAATACGCCTTTAAAACAAAAGACAGTAATATTAAGCAAGAAAATGCCTAAGGCTACAATAGCTATTAAGTTTTTTAAAAAATAAAAAATAATAAAAGCCTGTTGTTTAACCCTTTCACTGTACCACTGAAACCTGGAGCATCAAGATGCAATCCTGAGAACTGCTCCAGGCACCAAGATAGCAAATTCTTGCCATGGCTTACAGGAGGCCAGAGGAGGCCATGAAGATGCCAAGGACTGGAGCATCTCTCCTATGGAGACAGGCTGAGAAAGCTGGGCTTGTTCAGCCTGGAGAATAAAAGGCTCCAGGGACATACTAGAGCAGCTTCAAGTGCCTAAATGGTCAACAAGAAATCTGGAGGGGGGCTTTTGATAATGGCCTGTAGTGACAGGACAAAGGATGGCTCTAAACTGACAGAGGATGGATTTAGATGACATATGAGGCAGAACTTCTTCTCTGTGAGGGTGGTGAGACCCTGGCACAGGTTGTCCAGGGAAGCTGTGGCTGCCCCATCCCTGGCAGTGTTCAAGGCCAGGTTGGACACAGGGGCTTGGAGCAACCTGCTCTAGTGTGAGGTGTCCCTGCCCATGGCAAGGGGGGAACTGGATGAGCTTTTTTAAGGTCCCTTCCAACCCAAACCATTCTATGATTCTGTGAACTAGTCCTAAT
>NW_009929691.1:21172-37336 GCF_000696875.1 Nestor notabilis | reverse complement strand
TCCCTACACAGTACATCATGCTGCAGCTCAGCACAAGCCCAGGAATAAACTGCATTGGGGTGATCCCTTCTTGCAGCCAGTTGCAATGCCTGTGTTAAGCTTCTTAACAGCTGGAACACCCTTCCCAAAATAATTCCTACAACCAAGTATGTATCCATGCGAACTGGAATAGAGAGGATGTAGAATGCAATTCCAACTGATATTAGGTTGTACACGTACATGCTATC
This sequence comes from Nestor notabilis, assembly GCF_000696875.1. Lineage (NCBI taxonomy): Eukaryota > Metazoa > Chordata > Aves > Psittaciformes > Psittacidae > Nestor > Nestor notabilis. The sequence continues at coordinate 37,109 of NW_009929691.1, read as the reverse complement.
CCTTGGCGTAAGTCAGGAAAATGAGAGGATGCAGAGAAAGGTGTAATTACATCATCTTGATAAGGACCTCGTACCATTTGAGGAGCTCCCCAACAGCCTGGCAAGAAAGCTCCAAACAGGAAGCCAGCCCAAAGAGAAATACTAGACAAATGAGAGAAAGTGGCAGAATCACCCAGGGCAGTTGTGGGTGAGTACCTGAAGTGAAGATAATCAGTATGGTGGTAGGGTTCAAAAAAGAAGTCTCCAGTTTGGGACCAAATTACCTTTCCTTCATCCAGGCTGTCCTGTCAGAGCCGATGGAGAAATCCTTAGTTTCATATTTGCCAGCATTAAGAACTTTAACAGTTCAATAGAAATGCTGGACCAGATCATCCTTGAGGTCCCTTCCAACCTGGCATTCTATGATCCTATGAATAAAACCTTGCATCCTGAAGTCTCTATTTAGCGGAGAATAAGCTGGTGATGAACAGATAGCACTTGACTCCCGAATTTTGGCAAATATTGAGACAGCATTTGTATTTGATGACAGCTGTGATACATGGCACTATGTTACAGTCAACAGACCATGTGATATTCAGCACATAGTATTAATCTGAAGTCTGGATGGCACTGATTCATATCACAGGGATACCAATTCCATCTATAATTTTCTATAGAAAATAGCCCACATGTAATTTTTATAATGCCAATTAAATCAGGACTCCCATTTATTAAACTGGATTAAAAAGCATTTTTACAAGCTGTGCTAATGATCCTTAAGTACATTTAATTACAGCCTGGACAGCATTGATTTCACTGCTCTAGACTCTCACAAGGCAGCTGTACTCCAGATGCACACAGCTCAACCTCACCATGCACCTTCTCGCTGAGTCAACAATTTACCAGCACTGGTTTGGTGCTGCAGCAACAGGCTGGTTCCAAACCCCCAGGACAGCCCTTGGCACAGCGGCTTCTGCCAACACATTCTGGATTAGCCCACCTCTGCTCCTCCACATTCTTCTCAGCTGTAGGAGAGCAGGCAAGCATGCCAGGAGAAGAGGCACTGTGAAGGGATGCTCATCAACAACAGATTCCCCTGCCCCACAGAAGCTTCTCTTGTTCTTTTCCCCACCTCCCAGATGAACAGGGTCTTCCTCCACTTCAAGTAACACCCTTACGGATGAACAATGGTGCTGTTTTGTGGAGGGTAGTTACTGACATTAACTGCTGTAGAACATAAGTTAATATTGCAAATAATTGATATTACCAAGTGCCCTGATAAGGCACTTAACAGTAGTAAGAATTGCTCCATAGCAATAAAACATCAGTTTAAGTCCATCAAGATGCGAACAGCCACAGAGGCATAAAACCCTTTCAATGAACTGCCAGGAAAGACTTGGTTTCTTTGATGCTGGGGTTTGGGTTTTTTTGGTTATTGTTTCTTTCAAAATTACCAACTAGCAAAGCAAAAGCTTCACATGAAACAGACCCATGTATGTTTCATTAAAATAATGAAGGTAGGGGTTAGTTTTCTCTGCCAGATCAATGAGTGCAGCTCCATTAGTTTTAAAGCCATTAAGTATCTGAGTAACAGTGCTTCTATGCAATGGAGTATGCAAAACATCAGCATTTGAATCCAAACTTCCTACCGATAATATTTTAAAGATGCTAAAAATTAAAATAAAAACTCATTGTGGGAAGACCCAAGAGGTGTACTTATATGAAATTTGGAAAGTGTGATCTGAACAAGTTAAAGATATTGAAAATCCAGGTTTTGCCAGGACTGCCCAACGCTTGGTTCATTTTTTCTTTTCAATTTAACCATGAACATGATGAATTCACCTGTAGAGGTACCCTAATAATTCCCCAACAGACTGATTAACAAGACCTCCCTCACCCTGCCTCATTAGGTTTTTACAAGGGATCTGCTCCACATAGTACTGGGAAAGAAATGCAAGGGAAGAAGGACAGACTCTGATCAGCTGGAGCGTTCCTCCATATTTTTCTGCTTCATCATTAAATCACTTAACTGAGCAGTACCTTACTGAGCTCATGTTACTGCTAAAAGCAGAGAACCCTGTTCCTGGCACACTCAGGCATTTCCCTCCCTGTCTGCACTGCCATGCATACCAGGGGAGCCCCTGCAGTCCAGCGCTCAGCTCCTTGCATCCATGGGCTGCTGCTCAAATCACAGGGTGTTAAAAATCACAAGGCAGTATCTATTGACAGAGGCCTCTGTGATGCAGCTGTTTGCACTACCAAACCAGGTGATTTCTTAATACAGATCAAAATTTAATTCTCTCATGCAAGATGATCAAACTCATCTTTGAACATCACCAGTCATTTTTCACTAGGTTACATCTCTCCTACCCAGTATTCATCAGAGCATGTCACCTATTCCAGCACTAGTTTTTAGCCAAGATCAGCGAACATGGATTGCTCCAGACTCCCTATCTCCTATCAACCAGGGACCTCAAAATCCCTACTTAGCTCCTGCAACAAACTGACTCATCCAAGTAAAGATACCTAAGGTACTTCGTTTCTTTATTTGGACTATATCCAAGATGCCTGTGTTAGCTGGATCAGGGATCCTGCCACTCAAAGCTGAAAATTCAAGTGTTTTCTCTCCTTTATAAAAGCCTGAGATTCCATGCATCATGCACTTGCTTAATTACCTTATTCTTATGCTAAATGTAGTCAGACATACTCAGTCCCGAATGCATGTTTTGGTGATGCTGCAGGTTATTTCTCTGTTTGTACATAATCCTCCTGCTTTCAGAACACAGCCCTTGCAAGTAGATCCCCACTAATCCCTTGACAGACATCCTACTGTCAGGTGCATCTGCTTAGCAGTCTCACCCTGCTCACCACCTTGTTCCCAGCAGCACAAGGTACAAAAGACTTTGATGTTCACTGCAATATACTTAACACTCCACTACAAAACTAGGAAAAGAGTAACAGGTTTCCCAGGGAAAAATGTGACTCAGGGTGCACCTCAACATGTAGCCTTTGGGCCAGTGCTCCCAGCTGGTGGGGAAAGGCAGGGTCATACTCTACTGGACACAGCTCTGGTCTCTCCAGGAGGCAAATACTGTTACAGATATGCCATACCAGGCTAATGTCAGTGCATCAAGTGCAGCTGATTCAGACTCACACTGCTGGTAGAGAAGACGAATTGGCACCTTGGGGGAAGTTGGCACAAGGCAGGTTATTGGAGATCGCATCCTCTGAAGGATGAGCTGAGCTGATGAAAGAAGTGTGCAGTTTTTTCACTCAGAAGATTTATGTGGCTTTGTGAACTAGGCAACCTATAAAGTAGTAAGTACTCTGTGGTAATTCATTCTATTCTTATTATAGCTCTAACGAAGCTGCTTCTCTCTCACAGTGGCAAGAAGGAACCTCTCCAATCTCAGAGCTCCATTAAGTCAGCATGAGCTCAATGTTCAATTTTTCACATCTTGAATGCTATTTCCATAGGAGTTTAGTAATAAAACTAACACCTTTTGAATCACATGTAATAAAGACAGTTTTCACTGGTTACCTATTTCCATTTCAAACTCAAACTTGAAGCAAGTTCAGAGCAGAAAGGCGCAAGGACCTGTGCCCTCTGGAAGCATGCAGTGAGCAGTAATTAAGTTCAGCTCTAAAAAGATTAAGAGTGCCTATTGCACATCTTCCACACTGAACATCTTCATGGGTTGGAACTAGATGATCTTTAAGTTCCCATTCAACCTAAACCATTCTGTGATTCTATGATTCTATATGGAGTTTAAAAGCACTGATTTATTTAAAGAACAGCCTGAAGAACCTAGAGTCAGAAAAGCAGATCACAGAAGTATCTCTAAAGGAGAACATTTGCCCAGGGCAGGAGCAGGAGGGTCCTGCTGAGATGCCTGCACAGAAAAATATCACTGTGTGATGCAGGGGAAACCCTGGCATGAGGAGCATGATGCTGGTCTCTGCCTCAGCAGCCCCATGTCACCAACCAGACATCCCAACAGGTTGTTTCATGCCAGTGGCAAGCAAAGTCATGCCCAGAGACCTTCTTCCTGTGCTATTGTTTCTACTGCTCCTCCCAAACATGTCCTGGAGCAGGGATGGGGGCAAGGGTCAGATTTAGCAGTGTTGTCCAGCTGCAGACACTACTCTCATATCCTCCAATTTACCTTCAGCTACAGAAAATCTGTATCTGGGACCCTGCTGATTTTCAAAGTCCACTAAAGAGCAGGAGGGTGTTTGTTCACAGGCTGCCCGATAGATATCACACATCTGGTCTAGAGACAGCTTTGTGGTGTGACTAGCAGCGAAACTGGGCCTACAGGGGCTGCTGGGACCCACCAAAAATCACACAGACATCAGGCAGCCCTAAGCAAAAGGACAGTTCAGGTGCTGCCTGAAGCTGTTAATGACAAACATGTGGTGCTGGGGAATTAAGTCCTGTGGAGCAGGGAGAAGCAGTGACCTGCACACGTTCCCATTGAAGGGCTGCATGAGCTCCTTTTACTTGTCCTCAGCCACCCTTCAGTGAGGCGACAGGATAGGGGAAGGACACACAGATTTTGGGGGAGCAATGGGAAGCAGTACCCAGGGAAGAGGAGGACAGACAGCAGGTACTTAGAAGTGAGTGCCCCTTTGAGCAACATTTCCTGAAGGACTAACAAAATAACATTAAGAATAGGCCTGATGGAATTCAGATTTTTCAGGTATGAGATTTGTTCTCTACTTGTCTGTGTAATTTGTTTGTATAGTATATTTAATACTTCCACAGCTTAACTCAAGAGACAGACACCTTGCTTTCTCTCTGTTCACTGTTTCCTCCTTACCAGGCTATGTAACCATCTACTTTTTCACCAAAGTTATCTACTTGCCAGGAGAGGCACTTGTCAGTTGTACTTTTCACCCAGTATATCTTAATTGCAAAAGAGAACAGGCTCTTACAGTATGTTTTATTCATACCATCTATTATTTTTTCTTAAAAGCCAACCTCCTACTCCTTAATACCATGGCTACCATTCTGGTATGGAGACCATATCATTTATTTTTTCTATGTGATCTTACTTGGGCACTCAAGGGTTGCTTCCACACTAATTCACACACTTGCACAACTGATTAGGTTTTGGATGAGAGCAGAACTGTCATGGTTTAACCCCAGCCAGCAAACAAGCCATGCACAGCTGCTCACACACTGTCCCTTGGTGGGATGGGGGGAGAATCGGAAAAAGTGAGAAAACTCATGGATTGAGATGAAGACAGTTTAACAGGTAAAGCAAAAGCCACACAAACAAGCAAAGCCAAACAAGGAATTCATTCAGCACTTCCCATCACAGGTAGGTGTTCAGCAATCCCCAGGAAAACAGAGCTCCATCTCATGTAACAGTGACTTGGGAAGACAAATGCCACCACTCCGAACATTCCCGCCACCCTTCTTTTTTCTTCTCCCAGCCTTATATGCTGAGCATGATGCCATATGGTCTGGAAAACCCTTTTGGTCAGTTGGGGTCAGCTGTCCCAGCTGTGTCCCCCACAACTCATTGTACACCCCCCCCGCCTCCTCACTGGTGGGGTGAGGAACAGAAAAACCCCTGACTGTGTAAGCACTTCTCAGTAGCAATGAAAACATCTGTGTGATCAACTGTTTCCAGTAGGAATTCAAAACAGTCCCAGACCTGCTGCTATGGACAAAATTAACTACCCCAGCCAAACCCAGCACAAGCATGCAGCAGTATCTGAAGGCAGGTTTGTCAGGGTGCCCTGGCATCAGACCCTCTTCTACAGTGATTCATGTCAGTGGTATAGGGCAAGTGAAAACTAGGAATGTTTAGATATTTGAAGATCTTAAGAAAAAAGACCCCCACGTTCCCTTCCCTATAACATTTCCCAGCACCACCAGATCTCTTGGTGACTGGAGTCTCTGTAGGAACATACTGATCAAAACAGTTTCAGGTAAGAGCAGAGAAGAAAACATCGCCAGGAGCAGGGAAATTCATTCATGGTCAGAGAACCACAGGCCCAAAGCTACATGCGTATTCCATGCAAGAGGTACAGCCTCTCCTTGTTAGGGATGAATAATCAGAAATCAGAGCATACAGAACAGAAATAGGCTGTAAAAGTGTCAGACTGCTCAGACAAGGGAGGTGCAATTCTGACAAAACATGAAGGTTAGCAATGGAAAGAAGGATAAGAAGTTAACTGCTTCTTCCAGCCTTACATGGGCTGTTCTGGGGAAGAGAGGAGAGAAAAGGTTTAGAAATACAGAAGCCAGGCCTTCTGTCAACTCTGCTCTTTCCTGAAGCACAAGAGTCCTCTTAGTCTGCAGTGTCAGACAGTGGTACTAAGTCTCCAAGCTGGCTTTAGCTGAGGGGCAGATACTCTCTGTTACCTTCCCTAAAGCTCACCAAAGTGCACAGTTGCAGGCAGAGAGGCAACAGGAATTTCAGTGAAGCTGTTGTAGTGTCATCATCCTGAGACCTTAACTGACAAATGGTGTTGCTGTACCTAAAGAGAAACATAACTGATCAGAGCAGCCTTTGCCACAGGGCATGACGCACTTCAGCCAGCTCATCATCAACTAGATAAAATACAAACCCACATACTTTCTTTCCCAGTACTTTACAAAGAAACCCATCAGAATAAACAGCTATTAAGGTCAAGGAGGGGTCTCCTCATACAGTGGCACAGGAAGCAGCAGGGGGTAACCATCCCACTGAAGCAGCTCCCTAGGTACAGGCAGTGCTGTACACAGCCCTTTTTCCCTCTCCAGCTTGGAGAAACATCCTCCCCAGCAACTGACACAAAGAGGACAGAGCTACTTGCAGTTTTATAGCTGCCCAAGCATCGTACTTTCACTTTTAGTATTCTCCAATGCCTTATCCTGACACACTCACTGAGTCTGTCCTGGAGACCTGAACTATCCCATAAAAGCCACCTGCTGTGTTACTGCATATTTGCAGCCTCACTGGACACAATCTGGATAGCAGCACATCTGGATAACATTATCATGTCACCTGGACCTTGGGAGTACAACTCTGGCACCACATTTTTTACCAGTCCAAGTTGCCATCTGCAGAAATTACATCGTTCTTGTCTGTTCCCACTATTTTTATGTTTTTACACCTAGCAGTATCTCTCACATACGATACTTATTCCTATCCATTCATTTTATACTGGCAGCACATCCACAACCCTAAAAGGTTAAAACTGTTACTTTTTGTTTGACACTCTTAAAAACATACAGAAAAAATGTTACTAGTGTGCGGAAAGACAAAACAGTTTTATATAATCTGAAATAAGCGTAATTTTTTTCCCCTTAGACAATATTTGAGCCTTAATAAGTCCCCAAAGCTAACTTCAATGTGGAGATATTTAATCAAATCACATCACCAGCAGTAACTAGGCAAATGATCAGAGTCAATGCACCCACTGTCTTTGTTCTGTCACTTTTAACCTTGTTAAAAAGCCTATCCATGTCAGCACAATAAGGATTATGCCATTTTAAAGAGAAATAAAACCCTGCAAATAAGACGCTCCTCATGCAGCATGAAATCCTCTCTCCAAAGTATGTGCTGCCTGTTCGTTTACAACTGGTTGCATTGGGAAGAGGCAAAGGCGTTAGTAGTAGGAATGATGGCAGGAACTGAAGGCATCAGATTTAGAAAAAAGTAAAACTACAGAAAAACAATTAAAAAAAATAATCCTCATAGAATGCAAGTTTAAATCCAGGATCTTTGTGCTTCTCATTCACAGCTTAGAAATACAATCCTCACATGCTTCAACCTGCTCCTATGCACATCAACACCAGTTAGTAAAATCAACTAAAATTTACTTGATCTCATGGGTTTTCACACAGCAGATCCCATTGTTAAACCAGAATAGAATGTGCTGTTCAGTTTCCTTAAGAGTTCACAGCCATTTTAAATGGGAAGTAATACGAATAGGAATCAAGACAAATTCACAAAAAGCCTTAAGTAGCAACAAGCATAGTCGTAGAAGGGCATCATTAACACTCTTCCCTTCTTACAATACAGATTTGCAAAGACAGCAAAAGAAATGCAAAACTTCACAGCCATTACCGCAAGAAGATTAACTGTTACAGTGTCATTGCACATGTGTGCTGTGACACAGAGGCTTTTGCAAGAAAGAACACAAAAGGTCTTTTACCCCTACCTATCCTGGGTCAAAGTGTGGGTCCCCCTCCCAAGGCCAGCAGCAAGCAAGCAGCGGCAATGTCCCCAGGGCAGCATTTTCCAAAGGGGAAACCAAATGAAGCATTCCCGGCAGATACAGGTATCCCTTGTCTTGCACTTTGTTACCTTGAACATGCAAAATACGCTTGCTAAAAAAACACCGCACCGCGTTTTACGCTGGTTTAAATGAGGTTTAAAGATCTTGAGCACAGACAGCTGCCCCACTGCAACCTGCACAAAGAACCGCTGCTGCAGGCTGCTTGCTCTCCTGCAAGCCCCACAACACATTCCTAACCCAGGAGATGGCCAATGCACGTGTTCAACTTCTGTCACCGACAGGAATCCTGCAAGCTTTCATCCCTAGCAAGCTTCCTCAATTTCTACACCTGCTTAGTCTTTCCTCCCCCCGTCTAGCTCTCAAAGGCATGTTAAACTAAACTAGTTATGCTTCTACCAAATTCCATTATCACCAAGAAGAATAGAAATAGGAACCCAAGCTTAAGCCCATCAACCGCTGAAACACCTATATAAATAAAATATCTTACCTCACAGCCAGGAGCCACCAACACCTCCCACCAAGATCCTGCCCAGGAAAAGAGGTAGTTCTCCCAGTGCCTCCTTTGAAGGGCCATCAACCCTCCTGAAGGTGGGATTTGTCAGCTCAGATTAGACAGCACCTAATTAAGACCAGCTAATTCTGCTAGACTGATTTTTATCAATCACACTGCAATTATTGCAACTACAGATTTATTCAAACTGGAGTTATTAGCACCTTAAATCATTTGGGGAAGTCCACACACACAAATCACTGATTTATACATACCATCTGCAATTTACCTGCCTAATTTGCAGTTGTATTTCAAAGCATGCCTTACTTGCATTGACTAATGCATTTATCTGTCTCACAGGGGTCAAGTAAACTGCTTCTGCTAAAGGCACACCCCACTTACTAATACACTGTTCTGATTACATTACTATTGCTGTCTAGCTTTGCACTTTGTTATTAACTAGAAAAACCCAGTGTTTAGCAAACAACTTGCAGTTTCTGTTCCATATGTGCAAAGACCTAATGCTCTTTCTCCCTCTGGGTGCTGCAGTCATTGCACAGGTAGACTGCAGCATCCCTACATTGCCCTTTATTTATGTCAAGCAAACTTAGCAAGCCTAAAGTTTTCTTCCTTGTATAATTCTGAAAGGCCATTTTTTCAGTGAGTTAAACACAAACCAAAAGAGCTGACTCTGGGGACAGGAGAGGTGGCAGAAGGGAAGGCAGAGATGATTTTGGTCTGTTTTGGTGATGAATGTTTCTGTCCTTGTAGCTGAAATCACCCCTAACCCACAGATCCTTGGTCCCAAGAGCATCTTCAAGAGTGTTTGCAGATTGTGCACAAGCACTCCTTGAAATGTAGGGCTCTTCAGTAAATTGTGTTTTAAACAGAAGTAGAAAGATTAATTTAGGAACAAAGGGACATGTTTTAATTGCTGTTAGATACTTCAAGGCATGCTTCATGGGACTATTAATAAAGTGCCCCAAGGGAATGAAGACACCAACACATCACATTCAAGACAAGAATTAATGACCCCATAAAATACTCCCTGGTGTACCTTAAAGCTAAACTGGCAATATTTATAAATTAAAAATTAACATTTCCAAACCTCCTACTGACAGCAGCTGTATTGCTGAAGAAATTAGTGACAGCCTTAAAACAACAGAACACACCAACAAAAACAAACAAGAAAACAACATAGATGCAGCTCTTGCAAGATATTTCTTTCTTTATCAACTCCAGTTGTTGATAAACGACAGATGTAACTTGTATTACCAGGCTGGCAGCATACTTGTTATTTCTGAACTTGTTCTCAAGATACAGTATATTGTTGATATTGATGTGATGTTGACAATCCTTTGACCTTGCAAAATTTCATGAAAGAAAAATGCATAAGCCACGGACTGAACTGTAATATTTTTTTAATGGCAGGCCAGTGAAGATTGAAGGAGCAGTTCCCAGCCAGGTATCAATCACTATTTTTCACTGCCTCCAAAACTGAGAAAAAGTGTTTGATAAATGACAGTGGTTTTAAATTTACCCAATCAAAATGTGGTTTAGCCTAAAACGCTAATGTCAAAATATCACATTTGTACACATTGTTTTGACAAGGAAAATCATATGTTTTACAGAATTTGCTTCCCCAAAATGAGATTCGTTGAAGTCAGTAGAATGAAAACTCGAATCAAGGATTGTTCATAGTAACCCTGGCCAGGGAGTGATTCTATTTCATGAAAAATGTTGATGCTGTAAATATTGGTAAGTGCTGATCTGCATAACAGAAGTTGGAACTTTAGGCTGTTAGAAGGATGATGGCTTTGTGACCTCCTTCCCCCAGGGCCGGGAGGTGGTGTGCAGGAAGGGGGGTGCTGCAGCACTCTCTTCCTCATTTTGGCCAAAAACATCGGAGCAGTTTGTGGGTGGGAGGTTTGTTGTGTGATGTGCAGCAGTGTGTACTGCAATGGGTTTGAAGTCACACAACGTTCACTCCAGACTCCGTGGACCGCCATGTGCTGTGACATGTTAGAATGAGTCCAGAAGCTCCAAGAAGCACCTCTCCTATGGCTGAGAGAACTGGGGATATTCAGCCTGGAGAAGGTTCCCCGGAGACCTTGGAGCAGTTTCCAGTGTCTAAAGGGGCCAACAAGAAATCTGGAGGGGGGCTTATGTAGGGACAGGACAAGGGGGAATGGCTTTAAGCTGAAAGAGGGGAGATTTAGATCAGATATTAGGAGGAAGCTCTTCCCTGTGAGGGTGGTGAGACACTGGCACAGGTTGCCCAGAGAAGCTGTGGCTGGCCCATCCCTGGCAGTGTTCAAGGCCAGGCTGGATGGGGCTTTGAGCAACTTGGTCTAGTGGAAGGTGTCCCTGCCTGTGACAGGGTGTTGGAACTGGATGATCATGAAGTCCCTTCCAACTCAAAGGGACCTGAAGGTGGATTCTATGAGTCTGTGATTCTGTGACTCCTGCCTTACAGTGGGCAATCCAAAGGTGGAACCCACTGCCACCACGGGCAGGTACAGCAGCAGCTGGTGGTGGAGAGGGCAGACATCATGGGATGTGAGGACACTGGCCCTGTGTGCTACCTTCCAAAATCCTCTCTGCCAGGACAAGTAGCATCAGAGGATGCTAAACCAACGACACACTGTTTGTGACCTTCCAGACAAGTTGCTTTTGTCTTTTATTCTTTATTTCTCATGCAAAGTTCAACATTTTTTTCAAGGACTTAATGTATTTTGCCATGGTGTTAAGCAGAGCACAGTCCTTTTATCCAGAACACAAACCATTGTCCAACTGCTGGCTGATGCTTCATGGGCACAGTTAATGAGCACAATATAGACAACTAATACAGTGATAAACTTTTCCTGAGAGCCCAAGCTTCATCATCATTAACATCCCTCTTATAAAGTGACAGTGACTCAAGTGAGGGTCTTTCACACAAATGGAATCTCAAAAAAAACCCCAATCCAACTTCCCCCTCTGAAAAAAAAAAAAAACCCAGAAGAAATGAAGCATCCTTCTCTAGTCCAGTTAATATAAAATAATTGAACAGAGGTAAAATGAATTGAACTCATAGACAACTGGTTATAAGGGAGCTCAAGGACCATCTGGTCCAAGATTTGGAAAGTGTTTGACTTTTCAAGGTATTCAATTAAAATGTACAATATTCACAACAAAAATACAAACATACTCAGAAAAAAAACAAACCCATGCTGGATTAAAAGCTGAATAGCTTATATATGGAAAAGCAAACATCAGTGAGATCTGATCCCAGGTGTGCTCCCCACAGGGCTCCAAGATGCCTGGTAGTAAAAAAGCTGCTGTAAAATATCTTCATTAACCATCTGGGAAGAAAAAACATTTCACACAACAAAATCATTTGTGGCATGGGTGTTAATGGCAACAGAAAAACCATCTAAGACAATTTGAGAAAGATGAGCCTATTCAAACATAATGCTGCCAGTACAGCCAGACCCAACCTGACACACCCTGCCAGCATCATGCAAGCAAGGGGAAGAGGTTGCCCCATGGGAAAGAGCAAAAACCGCTTTAGAATTTACTGTAATGCAGCACATTTTAAAAAAGGGAATGCATTTTTATTTTTTTGAAGTTTTGCATTTTTCATTTTATTCCTTGCACTTCATGAAAAACCTGGAGTTTCTTGTTTTTTCAGGGCTTTTGTTGTTTTGACACCTCTCTTATTCTGCTGTTGTTTTAGAAATCTTCATTGAAAGGAAAGCATATTTTTTGTTCCTGCTGTAGCCACAATGTCATGTGAACAAAATACACAACCAAATAGTGGGGAAGGCTTGTTTGCAGACAAGATGTAAAGGAGCCCCCCACACCCACATACCCTGGCACACATACACACGCCTGCCCCCCGAAATGACAGGGGTGCTTTGTGCCTCACTACAGCATGAGTGGGAAAAGCCCCTTTGGTTCCCCCCTGAGCCGGAGTGCTGGCAGACTCATATTATTGGCTGTGTACACTGCAGCACCATCTGCATGTCCCCTTTTTGGTATAAATTATATGTTGAGCACAGGGCTTGGACCACAGATATCAAAACCCATCAAGAGCACTGCATATGCCAGCAAACCATCCTGCACAGCCTCCTGTTTCCTGACCGTTTTTTGGCAGGGGGGAATGACCAGCAATACAAGGAGATACTGCCTAAAGTGCAGTCTTTACTATTTGATATTTTCTCTCCCTGGGAAAGCTGCTAGTTTGTGCTTGAGGTCTGGCAGCGTTCCCCAGGCAGGGGTGGGACCTTTAGAGAAGAGGGAGAAAGAGGCAAAGGAGACCTTGGTACTAAGGTACGTCACTACACAGCCCTTTGATTTCTCTCTCTGTCAAGGAGAGTCAGTCAGCAGTAATTTGACAGGGCCACCACACACATCTCCATGACTGCAGCACCTCCAGGCACACACTGGACTTTCTTCTGTAACTAAAGCAGGGGACAAGGGTCAGGAAAAAAACAGACAAATCAATTTCCAGTCACCACTCTACATGTTCCCCTGCTTTAAAAATTATGATGGTAATAAAAAAAAATGTGTGTAAAGTTTAAGAATGGTAATTTCCCTTGAACATCTTAAAATGGTTTTGCAGATTTCCCTTGCCAGGAGCAGGAGCTGGACTCCCCACCTGCCTGCACACCCCATGCTACCCACAGCTCCTAATGCCTTCCCATGTCAGCACCAGCCACCTTCAGCACGGCGGGCAGCGATGGCTCAGAAAAGCCCATTCATGTTGTGAGGGCAGGAAGGCAATCTAAAATTACCAATTGTATTGGGGGAGACAGACATGAAAATTGATAAATATAGGAGATTTATGTGGTAATAATAATGCACAAGATAGTAACATGTTAGAAAAGATAACTTTTAATTTGCTTATCTAAGAACAGGAATGTTTGTTTATGCTGTGCTTCCAAAGAAAACCTTTTTAAAAAACAAGGCTTGAGTGACCTGGTATCTGGCATCCCTCCGGCATCCTGGATAAAGCCACCCAGATCCCACCTGCCCCTAGATCTGCAGTGCATTTCCACCCAGGCCAGCAAGCGAGGTGAGGGCTGGGGGCAAACCAAGGGGGATTTTAATCTCCAACTTTGACTGTTGCAACAGCTAGAACACTCAGGTTGGACATCACAAATTAAGCATGGAATTTACTTGGGACCTTGAGCTTCTCAACAGCTCATGCAGTGAGCTACGGGCAAGTGGGAGATGCTAATCACAGCTTGTATCTAACACGTGGTCTGTGAAATGGCAATTAGATCTAGGACATCACTAGGTTCCCTGAGAGAGCAAGGGCTTGGAGCTGAACCTCTCCTCTCTCCATCAGGATGATTTCCAGAGCTGTAGCCCACTTACCACAGGCATCCCCCTGAGCTGAAGAGACTTTTTTTTATGTAAGTACTGTTTGTACACATATACTTTTGTATATATACACATACATATAATTTCATATATATATACTATATAAAGATACCATTTATTTATAAAAATGCATAATCTATAAAAAACATATAATACTATATATAAACATATATACTTCTGTACACACAAATAATACTTTCATGTAAGTACAAACAGTAGTGCTTACTCAAAAGTGGGGGAAGCTATGAAGAATCAGTTCAAACCCATCCAACCCCTGTGCTGATTTTATCAGCAACATTTACTCCAGCACACAGAAGAGGGTTTGTTGCCCAGGCCTGTGGGCAGAGCAAGGAAAGGGAGGTAGTCCCATGCCCACTGCCATGTGCTTTTTGGGTCATTGACACTAGGGCATCACACCACAGCAAGAGGACATCAGCTGAGAACAATCCCATTCTAACAAAAGTTACTTTCAGGAAAAAAAAAAAAAATAAAAAAAAAAGGCTGTGTGAAACCTCTGGTTAAAACATAATGGTCAATAGGATATTCATCTAACTATAACAAAACTGAGTTTTCTGAGCCTCAGTCTGAAAACCAAGGTCTGTGAATTTTCCTCTTCAAGGGCTCTTGGAGAAAACCTGGCACGTTATTTCACAGAGCAGGTAGTGCAGGATAAAAACTTGAAAAGCAGCTTTTCCATGAAATTGCTTTAACATTCCATGTCTGTTAAGCTTCCTACCTGCCTAAGCCTCTAAATCACTTAGAACATTCAAAGTTCTGACTCTGGCACTGTTATACAACTTGGCATGATTGCAGATCACTGGATGACAGCTCAGGGAAAAGGATACAGCAAGCACTATGTCATTTATTAAACCTTTATATTGCAAGTACCATTCACTAAACCAATTATAGCATAGCACACAAGTGAATTACGGTTCTGATGCATAAAAGAATTTTCATATTTCAGTGTGGTCACCATTCTGCTTTGTCATATTGCTCCATTATCAATTTTACTAAAAAGACTTGCACATTTGCCAGGGCATGTATTTTATACCACCTATTTGCTGCTAAATTATTTATAGCAGTTAGGCAACATCTACTGTACCATATGTTATCAGGATAAAACCAAACTGTCGTGGTGGAGCGCGAAGGGTTGAGGTAACGACAGATCTGACCAGAGTGTGTCTAATCATATTTGTGATAAGCATTCATTGTTACTACTCATCACAATGTTGATTTATTTCCTCTCAGAGTTGTTGCACTTGATCTCAGAGTTTCAGCATGCCGTACCTTACTTACAGCAAGCGTTTGCTATTTTAGTGTTTATCGGCTGGGGGGCCTGGGCTGAGGTTATTGTTTCACTGTACTTCACAGTAATGACTTGTAATACAATAGACTAATTGATCATCAAACCAGTCTGGCTTGCGTTCCCAGCGTGGTCATCACCCCTATACTTTAGGAGGTATATAATGAATTTGGACAAAACCAAATGAGCTCAGCAGTGACCAGATGAGCTCAACAGTGTCATCAGCAGGCAACAACCCAACACTACACACCATCCCTCCTGCCCTAAAAGACTATTACATGAGATGGAGCCTGACATCATGGACTGGATGAATTCAGCAACTTTATAGGGATTGGTCCATGGACTAAGGAATGATATCTGTCTCTTTGGGTATGGGTGTGGGTGTGTATATATGTGTGTATACATATATATATGAGAGACAAAAGTGATGGTATATTGAAAAATGTGGGATCAGAGCGTGACGTGAATGGTATGGAATAAGGGGTGGTTACTGTCCTGGATTCAGCTACAGCAGTCATTTTTTCTTCTTCTTAGAAGCTGGGGGTGGTAACGGG
>NW_009929691.1:9406-20992 GCF_000696875.1 Nestor notabilis | reverse complement strand
GGGGGAGTTACCCGGAAAGCCCAGATCACTGCTTGGGTCAGGCTGGGTACTGGTCAGAGGGCGGTGAGCGGTTGTGTCCTCTCCCCTTGTTATTTCCTTTATCATTATTATTGGTAGCAGTAGTGGTTTGTATTATACCTTAGTTACTGGAGTGCTGTTATCTCAACCCGTGGGAGTTACATTCTTCCGATTCTCCTCCCCATCCCTCTGGGAGCGGTTGGAGGAAGAAGGTGAGGAGTGACTGAGCAGCTGCGTGGTTCTGAGTTACTGGCTGTGCTTGAACCACGACACAAACACACAAAACGGTAGCTTGAGAAAAAATTTTAGGTAAAGAAGAATTATTTAACTGTAAAGAAGAACTTGAAGCTTTCTTTTCTTGTATGGTCAGCTTATGTAAACAGCTTCTAACCCATAGCTGATCATGCACTGACCCATGGAAACAAGTTACAGGTAAAAGAGAAAAAGCAGATCAATGCGGATAACTGTGTGCAAGATGTTCAGGATGAATTGTGCCAAATGATTCAGGCAAAAGAGAGAGGAAAAAATGGGAAACAAACAAACAAACAAAGAAACCCAAAACACACCACCACAAACAAACAAACCCCAATCCCCACCTCCAAAAACCCAAAACCAACAACAACAAAAAAACCAAAACAACCCAAAAAAACCCCAAAAAACCCCACCCCCAAACCCAAAGGATAGCAAAACTGCTAAAGTAATACTGATGTAATAAGGATCCAGAGAAACTGCTGTCACAGCCACCTTTGCTGCAGACACCTTCATCCTGGGAAACACATCTAAACAAGTTTTTACATTGGCCATAGGCTAAATCCAGTGTCCTGGTGCTGCAGATGAATGGCTGAGCTGCAGAAGCCTTTTCTGTTTTGGGGTTATTAATTCGTTCCTCAGGCATGTGCAGTTGTGGGTTCACCCTCTTGCAGAGCAGAAAACAGCCCCTGAAATGCAGCGTGCCATGCCTGTGCCCTTGCAGAGGCACTTCAGGCAGTACTCTGCATTTACAGGTGATTTTTTTGTTCCCAAGCAGCTATAAGTGATGCCCTGGACCCTCCATATACCATGGGGTCTGCTGTCACCCCTTTGAAACCCCACCACTGGCTGTCTGCATTTCCCAGGCATGGGCTGAGCCCAGTGCCAGCACCCAGACAGTTGTCCCCTTGTGCCACCTCAGCAGAACGGCTCTCCTCTGTTGGGTTCTATGCTGCACACACTCGCATTTCCCACTCTGGGGCCCTAAACCCCATGGCACACAACTGAATATCCCTTCACTAAGGTCAAGTTGGCACCAAAAATTTCCACAGCCTGCAAAAGCCATCCACTAAGTGAAATGCCACTAAATAACTCAAGCCAGTATTAAGGGACCCAAGAAACATGTTCTATGGATACACGTTTCAGCGACCTTAATCTGTAAAGGTCATAAAAAAGAATAGGAAATTACACATGCACTTAGCTGACTTAATAAACCAATTCTGCAGAGGGTCGCAGCCAATATTTTGTTATTCATGACCTTGAGGTGCTAATTTCTTAAGTGATAATGAGATGTAACCTACACATTTTACAGCCAAGAGTGTGGTAATGGAGAGAGATTCTTTTCACCTCAGGAAGCTTTACTCTAATTTAATACATAACAACCAGAAAACGATCTTGGATTTCACACCTTTTTGCAGGGCTATCACCCTCTTACCAGTGCAGCAAACTTTTAAGTATTATTTCTTATTTGAGGAAAGCAGAGCTGAGAAGCAAAGTGTTTCTCAGTAGAAAAGCAGACAGGAGAAAGAAAATCATTAAACTCTCTCTTTTTTAATGTTAAGGATTCATTTTCTATACTCATTAAAAAGCTCTTGGTTCTTCTAACAGAGGAGGAAAGCTGCATATTCATGAGTTTCTGAGATTTGCAGTAAACACAAACAGAGCACAGATGCACATGAGCACAAAGTAAATATTTAGATTTTGATCAAAAAAAAATCCCATTTTAAAATAAATTTTTTCAGATAATGTAGTGATTTAACCTTTTCACAAAAATGGAGTGTCCCATTTAGCCAGCACTACCAAGAAAAAAGTTTGATACAATGAGCTGTACAATACTAGCTGTAACGCTTTGTGGTTTTGGTGTTTTGACTGCCAGTTTCATCACATTTGTCCAAAAAGATAACGAGCTTTTACGTTGTTATGAAAATTAACAGCAAGCCACTTAATCTATTTTATAAATGGCTTAGTTCAAGACTCAAAGCATATCCTTTTTTTTCTCTTATGTGTAGGAGTGACTGCAGGTTTTTTCTTCCTTGAAGTCAAAATAATAAAAACCCTTGACATGGGAGCCTGCCAGCATGTGCTTCATGCAACAGCTCTTCCCTTAAACTATTTTTCCCTTTAGCCTTGTGAAATAACATGCTCCTAAGAATTCGATGAAGGCAAAGCTTTGCCTTCCAGTGTGAGGTCTACATTTAATTTCCAGTGGGGGTTTCCCCACTTACCCTGCAGCACAGTCACCCAGCACCTTAAATCGCTGACTCAGCAATCCATCTGCCTGCACCCATCACACCAGCCTCATTAGGATGAGGAAAACGACAGGTTAAAAAATTGTGTGACTGGCTTGACACATCAATGTGTGCGATGTTAAGGAGAGCAGACTCTGTCCCATGGCCATGCAACCCATCAAAGGCTGGGGCATGTGGAAGGTCCCTTCCAACCCAAACCATTTATGATTCTATGATTTAGTTTGGTTTGGCAGAGCAGGGACACACAGACCCCTGGCACACACGGCAGCGCAGCACAGCAGCGCTGGGGCCCTGTGTCTGGGAAATGCAACAAAACCAAACAGAAGACCAGAAGTCCTGCTCCTGCAGTGAGATTGCGTGGCTATGCAAAAAAAACAACTACATGAGAGCTCTGTGGGGTTGCCCATCGGCCTGAGTACCGCTTAAGTCCAAAGAGGTCCTTCAGCTGGTGTGGAGACCAGACCTCTGGCACAGGGCACACGGGGAACTTGTGCCCAGGAGGGATGTATCAAACAGCACTGGACACCAGTGCTCAGATGGATGCATCGTCTTCATCATCTCTGTCACAGCCCTTGCTGATAAACAAAAGCTTATCAGAAGCTCTTCACACCACTTCATAAGCTACCTGGAATGGCACTGGCCACTGACTGGCCCCAGATAGCCCACACGTTAGATAAGTCTCTAAACACTAATGAAAAAAACCCTATTGTTTGAAATACTGTCCAATATGTATTTCAGGCACACAAAGTAATTCTTTTGCATTTATGTTTACTTAAAACCCTTTTTTCCATGGCAGTGTTTTAAGCGAGTTGCCATTATCTCTCCAGAAGAAGGAAGAGATGTGGACATCTGCTCTGCAATCATCTGCTGCATTTGTGCCATGGCGACTTCACTGAGCTTCTAGTTAAATCCAGCTCTGCTCTGTTCTTTCCCTCTGCTTGCCTTGCCTCTCCTCAGGCCATAGGGTTCCATACTCTCCATGGTGGCAACACTGAATGACCCTGCTTTTCCTCACCTCATTCTGGCAGACCAGAGGAGGCAATCAGCAAGGGAACATCACCACTGTTTTGCCTCTTCTTTCCAAATTTCATGCCTTTTCCCATTATGGAACCTGATGATCTGTGAAGAAGATAAACCATCCACCCAGCAACAGTGGTAGGCTTTTAAAGCCTGAGCTGCTGCCAAGTATTCCAGCTTCACAGCAAAATATCATTCCTTTCAGCTGCTCAGCTTCCAGCTGCCAAAAGCAATGGTTTTCATCTGTCAGTGCCATCTTCTTTCTCTAAGTTCAAGTCCATCACCATTTGGAAGCCTCACAGTCAACAATAAAAGGTCTGTGGGAGGCTGCAGTCCAAAAAAACACTCCAGTAAATCTTCATTTCAAGTTGGGGCTTACAGATTTCTAACTATATTCCCAGAAATAGATGTCCTTGAAGTGGAAGGGTCATGAAATGTGTGAAGAATGCCAGCAGTTCAAATCCTTACAGATGTGGGGTACATTTTAATAAGGTGTCTTTAACTCTGACCCTCAACAACTGATTGCATTGACTACAGCAGTGAAAAGTTTTGGGTATTGCCCATATATATTGTCCTGTCACCACCTCTTCTTCTGACAAGACTTTCATCCATCCTAAATTTTCTTGCCCCAACTTAGATAAAAACCTGATTATGAGTGGTCTGCACTTAACTGAAAACATTATAGTAATTTGTGTCATCTCCAAATTTTTCAAGATCTATAATCAAACCTCCTACAGAAATATTGAGCTACTCTGTCCCTGAATTTGATGAAACAGGTATGCCGTGAGGATTTAAATTAAGCACCCAAAAAGTCTCTTTTTTATAAAAAACATGTCTCCCAATTTTGATTATAAGGCTCAGTGCTTTCCTGAGAAGTGTCAGTCACTCACCTCCCACCTCTAACACTGAGGACTACCATCATTCCCACGGGAAAGCCAGGCAGCTGGGCTGCTGCTCTCAGCCACGTCCCACCCAGGAAGGCTGTCGGCATTTGCCCTATTCCAAATCAGACTGGATTATATGTCTTTCTTTAAAATTAAAAAATAGCATGTATTAAGTTGTCAGAGGGTAGGTTTAGATTAGACATTAGGAGGAAGTTCTTCCCTGTGAGGGTGGTGAGACACTGGCACAGGTTGCCCAGAGAAGCTGTGGCTGCCCCATCCCTGGCAGTGTTCAAAGCCAGGCTGGACGGGGCTTGGAGCAACCTGGTCTAGTGGTAGGTGTCCCTGGCCATGGCAGGCATCTTGGAACTGGATGGTCTTTAAGGTCCCTTCCAACCCAAACTATTCTGTGATTTTATAATTCTATGATCCATATAATCTGTTCACTACTGCAGTTTTCTCAGACAATTTTCTTCACTTTCCCACTACTTTGGATTTTTAACATTCCTTTGTATCTCCTCAAAATGAAACTGCAGTTCAAGGCAGTGCACTTGGCTGGTCTCATGGACCCCACTGGAAACCAGGGCTGTGAGCACTCACACTCTGGATGAGTCAGGTCGGAGCAGGTCACAGCCTGATGCAGAGCTGCTGCAGGGAGATGAAGGCTGGCGGGGCTGGGCTGCCTGGCTGTGCCTGTGGAGCCACACTCCCCAGCAATCACATGAACCATGGGCTCCTACCGCAGAAATACCCTTCAGCACCAAAGAGCCATTAGCTGTGATTATTCTGCCATTATTCAGTCATTTTCTGCAGAACTAATCTCCTTT
Source organism: Nestor notabilis (assembly GCF_000696875.1). Classification (NCBI taxonomy): domain Eukaryota; kingdom Metazoa; phylum Chordata; class Aves; order Psittaciformes; family Psittacidae; genus Nestor; species Nestor notabilis. Next base: position 15,751 of record NW_009929691.1, on the reverse strand, counting down.
TGGGGCTGTACTGAACCTGACGTGTTGCTCTGCCTTCAGAATATCTGCAAACCCAACTGGCTCCATTTGGCTTTCTGGAAAACTTGCTTTTACTGCAACCTGCCTATCCCAGGACAGATCTGGCTGAAGGACTCCCACAGTTCGTTTGCCTGTGGGGAGATGAAGGAAAGCCTTGGGAAGTGTCACATTGGCTAGAGCTGCTCCCAGCACCAGAAATGCAGAGACATGCTCTGGGAGAGGAATGGAGAGTGGAAGGGTGAGAAACAGGATTTGGATCTGTCTGGACCACCCTACTTATACAGTTATTAAGCGGCTGCACTTTCATATATCTATTTTGATTTTTTAATAAATATATAGTTATTAAGAACTGGCAGTTACCTTGTAGATCCTGCCAAGGCTTTCACTCCAGTAATGCTCCATTCCTGTATGGACACACAAACCTGTTGATCCCAAACATTTTTTCAATAAGATATAATGAATGGAAAGGGAAATTTGAGTATCCTCCCTTTGATCAGATCTGCCATCCTACCTTTTGTAAAAAATTTTCCTTTGCATGGTTGTTACTAAGCGAAATATTCCCAGCTTTTTTGCTACAGAATGGCTCTACTGGGTCAGACCACTGATCCAATAGTCCAACACCTGCCTCCAACAGGCCAAAAAGCAGCTGGCCAGGTTGTCATGTACTGTGTCTTAACCTTACAGGATATTTCCATGATATAGTGAAAAATAGAACTACATTTTTGTTAGTTTGGTTTTAGCCTTTGACACCTTCCTGCCTTCTAGGAGGAAGCATTAATTGAGATACAGGTTAGGTCACAGAACACTTGGGAGAATATTAAGCATGATGGCTGCAGGAGTTTTACACAGGCAACACATTTACCACTTGGGATCTGAGTTCCTGAAGACTTCCTATGTGGAATTAGACTTTGAAATTAGACTTTTGAGTGCTTTCATGTCTCTAGACACAGGTATGTCCTCATTTCAGACAAACATCAGTCAAAGAAAATGTTCCTGTTAACTTCAATGAGTTTTGAAGCAAATCCACACTTTATACTAAAGACACATTATATAGTTGATAACTTAAGTTTTTGCACAAGACAAGATGGTAGATCTGATCAAAGATCTCAAACAAAGAGAAAAAAGAGGTAGAAAAAAGATAAAGCACATGCTTCAAGTTTCACAAATTGTAACAACCACATTTCAGAAAGAGGTAGAGAAATTTCAGGTGAGGGGTGCACTAGAAGAACTGCAATTTATCTCAAATAGTTTCAAAAATTAAATGTCTACAAATGATTATGCACGTCTGTGTTAACGTGGTTGCCGGTTTGTTTCTACTAAACCTAGAGATGAGTTCAAAAAGACATTTCTTTCTACACAAAATTGCCCTACCAACAACTTGGTAGAAAACACTTCTGTTTGCTTGTTTATTTTTCCCATGGAATATAGTATTCAAAAGATCTTATTCCAAATATGGGAGACAAAACCATCATCACCCACCTGCTGGGTCCTCAGAGCTGCACTGCCACACAGCTCCCCAGTTGCCCTCAACTTCCAGAGCAGCTTTCTCCTCCTCCTCCAGCTGTGAAGGCAAAGCAGAACCCCCTGTCCTTCAGCCTCTCCTTTGCTGTACATGCCACCCTACATCACCCCCGCACCCTGGCACTGATCAATTTTCATTACTGTGATGGCTTGCTTGGAAGTTATTAATAGCTGGAGAAAGACCAATTTTCTTCTGATTTTATTATGACACATCTACAGTCGCCAATCTGACACACTAAATATTTATGAAGTATGTCATTTTTCAAACATCCAAAGTCCCAGCTCCCTCTAATCTGCAATGAAATTAAAAATCTGCAAATTTTGCTGCCACACTATTTCTAGCTATTGAAGTTTTGATTTGTGCTCGCCAATCTGAACCTAGCATATCCCAACTGCACATTCCGGTTTCCTTTGGTGATTTTGTAGGTATTAGTACACACTTCAGCTGCATGTGTCCCAATAGGCAGTTTAGGCTATGTACAATATACAGCCATATTCGACAGCTGGCCACACAGAACACTCGTTGTCAACATTAGGGGGTTCATCCTGCTTCTCTGTCTGAGCAGGATGGAGGCTCTCCTGCAGGAATGAGATATATGTACAAGAGGTACACCCACCCACTGCGCTCAGGCACACAGACCCCCCAGCATCAGCCTCCAGATCCCAGTCTCCCCATTTGCTGACACTGGACACACTGGAGGTCCCACTCTGGCTGCCGGGGCAGTTTTGTCCCACATATTTTCCAAGGATGCCCAAGACTTCCCCCATTATTGCAAGGTGACCCAGGAGCTGCTCCCATGGTGATGGGCTCCAGGTTGGGACAATAGTGCTTCTGTATGGACCTGAAACAGCAAATCCCAGCAGAAACTCATGTGCAGTAATATCAATGCTATCAATTTTAGAGACGCTGCTTTGGAAAGAACCAAGGTCGTGGACCCCTTGTTACCAAAGCAGGTGAGCTGCCCCACTGTCAGGACAGATGCCATCTCCCTGTCTGTCAACCCAGCTCACCCCTGCCCGCTCAGACCTTTCCAGTTGCACTAAGTTTCTCAGTCTGACACATCAGGTAAAGAAGCAGCAGTTACCTTTGTCAAGAGAGGCATTAATGGAGCCTGTGTCTTTCCAGTTGGTTCTGTTTAGTCACTAACTACTCCTTCAGGCATTAGGATATTTCATGACTAGTCCAGAGCGAGCTGCAGTAGCCAACTGAATGGTCATAGGAACAGATATCTGCTGGACTCACACAGGGAGATTTCCCTCTAAAAAAATTCCTAATTTGTATCTGTTTCCTTCTACTTTGACACTGGCTCAGCTGCCAGAGAGATGCACAAATGGAGAGTGCAGACACATGTATTTCATTTCCTTCTGAAATTTGCCTGCAAGATGAAAGCAATCTAAGTGCCAGGCACTTTTCCAAGTGTTTGAGAACATTAGATTGCAAGAAAAGCGAAGTCCAGCCATGTAAAATCACCTTTTAGTAATGCGCGGGCCCTGGCATCTTCTGTGAATATTCATGCCTGGATCCAGCCTGTGGCATGAAGAACTCTTGTTTCTCACTGTGGCTGACAGGTATTAGATTTTTGTGGGATGGTGTTATGAAGTAGTAAGATACATAAAAAAGACTGAGGCAAGTCCAGGCTATGTAGGGACATCTTTACTTTTTATACCACAGGGACATAATTCTGGAGGTGATGGATGAGTATCCATGATGGCGCCTGAACCTAGGCTCCTAACCTCGAGGATGCAGTCATGGCCTTCCTTGTCATAACTACACAGAACTCCTATGCCATCCTGCTGCAAAACTAACCATGTCCATCCCACCACATGTTTCTGGCAAGATGAATATCTTGTTTGCTCTCATTTGGTTCAGAGAAAGATGTTTATTTCTGTTCATTTCATGTGTGACTCAATACAGTATTCGAAAGTACCTTATCAAGTATTTCCATGTGGCTTATAATTATTACAGGAAAAGTTGACAGTATCACAATGTGTGATTACAAGTCATTAATGTTTCACAGGTCTGAATGTTTAAACTCACCAGGTGAATGCTTTGTGTGGTCACCCTACAACACCCAGGGGGCTGAAGATGCAGAGCAGAGGTTTACTGTGGGATTAGCTATATGGAAGATATTGCTGACATCTGTCCACTGCAATGCAGAGAGGATCTCCTGCTCGCTTCTGCATATCTGCTTGCCAGTCATGTTCCCAAAGGTGAAATTCCATGATAAGCAGCTTGTACTTTTTGCCCACACATGATCCCCAGCATTCACTGCATCCCCTCTCATCCACTCACCATGTTTTGTTGTCCTCTTCCACACCTCACTGTGCAGAGGCTGTCACAGTGCGAGTGCCCCACAGTGATGGTTGAAGTGTACACATTTCTCTTTCACAGTCTGATTTTTTTTAGTGCCCTGGGGTATTTCTATTTCCATTTATTCCGGCTGTAATTTTCTTACTTTGCAGCATTCTTGTCAGGCTGCTGACAAGCTGCTTATTGCTGAAGGAGAGCACAACTTGCTAACAAGTTAGCTGGTGTATTGCTCCGCTTATGCATTTTTGGTAAGTATTTTCTCCACATGGCACCTTAATTTGCAGCAAATGGTTTTAAGTTCTGAAACTTGCCTGGAAGGTTACCTTTATTATGTTATGATAAACCTGTTAAATTGTTAGGTTAAGGTATACTGAGAAATGATATCTGTTCTCTCAGACACTACTTTTGTTTGTTCTAAATACATATTAAATTCACAAGAGTGATAACATTATCTTCAAAAATTACTTATAGATCTAATAATGTTTATAAATATAAGTAATAGCCTTGATTACAAATAAAATATGGGGAAGAGAGTTTTAATAACTATCCCTGGGCTGCAACAGGTCGTAGTCCTACACACAGATTCAGGAGGTCTAAAGAAACTCTACCCCAGGGATTACCTTAGTGGAACATTTCATGTCTTTTATGGGCTGGAAAGAGCATAAAAATCTAATACGAACCTTTATGCCAATTGCATGAACTTTTCTTACTATCCTATTTAAAACTATATAATTATCTCCCAATTTGCTGCCTACTTACCTGTTTGTGTTCTTTTCATTCATTATTCACATCATATATCTTTCTCTCTTTTTCTTTTTTCTCTCATTTTTAGTCTTACAATTGCTTTCACTGTATTCTCTGATCACTGTATTTAGTCTTTTTCTGTAACAAGCCAAAAAAAAAAAAAACCGAAACACATCCTCCTTTGCTTCCACCTAATTATCCTGGGCAGTGTTTTGTTCTTCCTGCCAGTGCCGACTGGGCACTTCTGCAGTGAAGCTGCCTGGCTTTTGGCTGTTACTGACCTTCTGCTTTTCATGAGTTTGATGACCTTTTTTCCTGCACCTTTAATGTCTGTTGTTCTAAAATGCCGAGTTCCCTTCTTCCCCCTAACTTCTGGAGGGATTTTTGTTTCCATGTACGCTGAACAGCAGTTATAGAAGTAATGCCATGTTTCAGGCCCTCTTTCAGTTAGATTCCTTCTTGTTGTTTTGGTGGCGATCAGCCTGTTTGCCATTCATGCTATAGAATCATAGAACACCAGGTTAGAAGGGACCTCAAGGATCATCTAGACTAACCTTTTTTGGCAAAGCATGACCTAGACTAGAAGGCCCAGCATCCTGTCCAGCTAAATCTTAGCAGTGTCCAACACTGGGAAGTCTACTGCTTCCCTAGGGAGATTATCCCAGCAGCTGATTGTTCTCACTGGGAAAAATTTTACTCTTGTGTCCAGTCAGAATGTCCCCAGTAGTAACCTGTACCCATGAGCCCTTACCTTTTCCATGTGACTTTTTGTAAAAATGGTGTCTCCATCTTCTTTGTAGCCACCCTTTAAATACTGGAACAAGGTCAGATATTTCTTCTCATCTTTAATACTTTTCTTTTGTAGTCACAGAAGAAAACAAAGCAGCAGCATCAAAATTTGGTATGCCTAGAGCAGGAGAGGAAGAAAGGTCCATTACCCAGGGCTGCAAGAGTTCAGGATAAAAAGGGCAAGCATGTCTGTGTGTCCCTATGCATGTATTTACATACACACGTAATGGTGTGTATGGTGTGTATTCTGAGTGGTACTCATGTACCATTCAGAAATGCAAAGAATAACAGCAGGTCCTGGCTGTAATTTTGAGGTGTTTTACTTCAACTGCTCAAACTGGTGTGATGAGGAGGGATGCTCAGGCAGGGATGAAGCTGTGAATAGCCAGCACTGCCTTGTGGTTTGACCAATGAGTAGAGGGTTTAAAACTGTCCTCAAATACTGAGTTCAGTGCTAAGACCCTGCAGCTTCCATTAAAGATAGTGGTTTCTTCCAACTCTTTCTGCAAGCTGGAAGCAGCCCAATGTCATCCCAAAAACCAGAGATTCTCCAGACTCAGCAGTTTTGGTTTCAGGTTCTGATTAGCTATGTGACTCTGAGCAAATACTTTAATTTCTCTGTGTAGGTTTTTTCCACCTATAAAAGAGTGTAATATCTTTAAATGGTGATGGTAACTTCTCCTGCCATCAGATGTGACTGTTATGGGGCTGAAAAAAGATGAAACATGCCAACCCTACAGCAGTAAAAGAGATGTACAGTATTGAAGCCCTATCCCTCTAAGTATTTAAATGTTGTATATACTGGTACAGGCATAAACAGATAAAAGTTTGTGCTGCACACACATGGTGTAATCCTGTGGATTGGTTTGAGCAGGTTTTACCACACTGAAGACAGGTTAACATTTTGAGAGCAGATCTCATGAAAAGGTGAGTCAGAGGTACATGTACGGCCCCAGGTGTTT
>NW_009929691.1:0-9375 GCF_000696875.1 Nestor notabilis | reverse complement strand
AATGGTGGACAGCTGTGAAAGAAGGTTCACGGAGAAACCGTCTGAGTTGTCTGGTACCCTTATGTATTACAAATATGAAATCATGCATGAAGCACAGAATTATTTACTGAAGAGAAAAAACCCTTCAAACTTCCTTTTCCCACATCGAGTTTAATTCTGCAGGCAATAGCAGAGCTGTGCCAGCCTGCAGGATGAGGCAAGGCAGAATTTCGTAGAGCAGCTTGGGGATGGTGGCCAGGGGACAAACATTTCAGTTGGGTTTCTGGACCAGTAAAGATACAGACTATGTAGAACATGAAATCAAGTAAACAGGAGTATGTGAGTGCCCTGCAGTGAGGAATGCAAGGGGATAAAAAGGGGAGGCTGGTGAAGTGAGGTGGCCTAGCCCCACACACCCTGCGGTCCCCAGCATCAGTGCCAGCAGATGAGCTGCCTGCACCAAAGCCTCCTTGGGCAGAGGGCTCACCAAGCTGTGCCACGTCAGCCAGAGTAGGAATTCCTCTCTGTGCTTCCCAGCATCTTCCTTGTTCTCTGCTGCTTCCAACAACAAAGGATTTTGCAGAGCAGTGCTGATGAGCCTGGAAAATACCACAGGCTGCAGCTTCTGCTCAGCAAGGAAAAGCCAGACCTGCCCGAGCAAGAAGCCTGATAGCAGCAGCTCTCCCAGCAAAGGGGATGCTGCTGCCAGAAATAAATGTCTTCAGAGCAGTAACATCAGAAACACCAGGACAACCGCTCAGGTCAGTGGCAGAAGTCTGGGAATTTCCCAGCCCCTGCCCCCTCCCCCCCAGCCAAAACCCCCAGCATGGAAAGCCCATCCCCTACAGCAAGTTTGGACCCCAGCGTTGCCACCTGTGAGGTGGAAAGCTTTCCAAGGATGCTGCCTCCACATGTGCTGATACCCCAGCCTAATGCTTCTGTTTGCAGTGCCATGGGGACTTCCCAGCTCCTTAGTTTTGGTGGCCCCAGCCCCCGCTCCCAAGTAGTGAGTGCTGTGTTGGCTGCAAGCACAATAAAAGTCGTTCAATAATTCAGAACCCCCCACTCTAATAATCCTCTTGACATTTGCCTCTGCTTCACATGCAGTATCTATTAAAGGTAATTTAATCAAGGACCTCATTCATAAATTAAATCAATAGTGGGAGTTTTTGTGGGAGGTCAGTTCCGTGGGATGTACACATTCCCACTAAGGAAGATGAAACAATTTGTTGTAGCGTCAGCTCAAAGGGAAAGAAGTATTGACCTGCCAGATCAAAAGGCTTCAGTGCTACAGGGTACATAATGTGCTGCTGAAGGCTCAAAACTTAAAGGGGCAGCTGAGGAGGGATTTACAGTAAATTTATCTCATTCACCTTAGCTTTGAATTAACCACCTTCCCTCTCATTTACGACAAGGAATTCAATGGAAAGGTAATTTCATGGGACTGTGCTCCCTCACCACACATTACTTTACACTTGAAGACTTAATCAGGAACAAAGGTGGGCAGGCAGAGCTTGTTAAACAGCCTCCCTGCACCCTGCCTGCTACTCACCCACCACTGGGAAAGCGTGCTACTCACTGCTCCTGCCAGAACCATCTCTTCTGCTTGGTATCTGCCAATGGTCAGCCCTGACACGGCAACAGTGGCTCCCTTTGGCATGGCTTAGCCAAAAATGTTTTGCAAACGGTGTGGAGAAGAGGCAGCATGAAGGGATTATTTCTTCCACTCTTTCACTTCTGTTTGTATGGTTTTTTACACGTTCTTTGTAGCAAAGGAGCAAAAAGCTGTCTTTCTTTACACATGTTCCTCATGACTCGCTGCTGTCTGGTGGTTTGTGCTCCACAGGCACTGATGGGTTTGGAGACCATGTCACAGAGCCGATGATAGACTTGTAAAATAATTTGTGTTGGAAGAGACCTTAAAGTTCCAACCCCCCTGCTATGGGCAGGGGCAGGGACACCTTCCACTAGACCAGGTTGCTCAAAGCCCCATCCAGCCTGGCCTTGAACACTGCCAGGGATGGGGCAGCCACAGCTTCTCTGGGCAACCTGGGCCAGCGTCTCACCATCCTCACAGGGAAGAACTTCTTCCCAACATCTAATCTAAATTTACCATCTTCATTTTTTAAACTGTTGCCACTTGTCCAGTCACTACAGGCACTGGTTAAATGTCAGCTCTAATAAAAGACATGGAAAAGACTTAGCTGACCATCAGCATCAATACATGGATGGAGACACTGGAGCCATCTGTCACTTTTGCTTGAGTGTTTGCACATGAAAAACACATTTCTCCCAACTTATTTACACATCTTAAAATTCAAGGCTTAAAAAAACTTGTTGCGTTTCACAGGGATTATTTTTTACCTACCTTTATTGCTGTACTGCTCACAATAACCTGAAACAATAGAAAAGCAACATCTATATTTTGGTTTAATCTGGTGAAGACTCACTGAAAGGTGACCTCTAAGCTCACCTGTGCTGTTTCAAGGCACCTGGTCCCAGCAATCAGACCTACCTGACAATGGAGACCAACCTGTACACACAGCCCGGGGGTCACCAGTCATGGCTCTGGTGTAAGGCACCATCCCTCCTTTGTTTCAAAGTCACAAGAAGAACCCAGTCCTGGCTGCATTCTTCTTATCAGCCTGGGAAATGCAGCGGTGAGCACATTATCTGGAGACAGTGACTATACATTTACTGCTGCAACACTTCCTTTCCACGAGTGTCCCGCGCCTGTAACAGACTAGGGAAAGGTGTGACATCTGTGGCAGGGGGTATTTCACTTCCAGTTTTCAAACACCACAAAATGACATCCCCCAGGCACACTGGTGAAGTGTGTTGTTGCCTTGATGTTTCAGAACCAAAGTTGGACAACTAACTGACATCAGTCCATTTAAAGCATTTGAAGTGCTGAAAGTAATAGCCATTAAACCCCTTGCTGAACAGTACGTAAATGCAAAGGACCTTGACATTTTGTCAATTTAATTTAATACCATTGTACAGAGAAGCAATTACAGTTACGTCATTATGTGTAATAACCATGACTGAAGTCTCACTCTAACCAACCATGAAAGGATATTATTTGGAAATCTTTGCCTATTGTCAGAGTCTTTTAACCTTCCCCTCCCTCCAACATTCCTGCACCACCACCACAAAATATTAAGAGCTTTTCTCTCCACTATGCTCTGCAGATCAACACTGACAGTAAAGTCCAGAAGAGAGGACATTGAAGCACAGCTGTGTTGGTATTGTAAAGAAGAAAGGAGGAGAGGAACACCTGGGAAAGGACAGGAGGGTTTTCTGCCTATATCAGCTAGAAACTTTTATCCTGAATCAGAATCTCAATGAATAAGTTGGCAATATATGTTGTGGTCCCACACAGCAGTGACTCCTGGAGAGAAGGGCTCATTAATGGATGTGATGACAAAAGTGCCCGGGAGAGTGGCTGGGTGCAGAGATGATCACCACGCCACAATCCCTACCAGAGCTATGAGCATCACCACCAGGTCTTGCCCCAGTCCTCCCAACCACCCCAAAGATGTCCTCAGGAGCATTAAGCAGTCAGAAATTTGTCAGAAAACAGCTCTCCTGTGCCATCCCTGCTTCAGGCAGCTTCCCAGGCTTCATTACCTAAGTACAAGCACCCATCAAAACTACATGGTTTGGTGAGGTATGCTCATGAGCAATGGATCAGGGAAGAGGATCCCCAAAATGCACCAACTACCACAGCCTAAATCCCCACGCGGCTCTCCCCAGTACAGCAACGTCTCAGCTGTGCCTCTAGAGACTTCTTGGAGCTCATTTCCCATGACCTTTGTTTTGGTTTGCAAAGTTTCACCACCAAAAAGCACTGAATTTCCCAGGAAAACCTTCCTGCAGCAGTGGGGTGAAAAGTGGGACAAAGAGGTTACATAAATGGCTTTGTTGCTGCTGTTTTGGTCTAATTAAATGAAAATGTATATAAAACTGTCAGCTAATTAAAAATAAGATACAAGGTATTAGATTATTGAAAGTCTGTAGTGTTTGTATGGCTTCTCCCTTAGCAGCAGTCCTCCCCTCCACCCTCTGCCAGAGGATGGCAATTAACGTAGGATGCATGTGATTTATTTTTTTTTTAATATATATGTGTGTGTGTGTGTGTATATATGTAACTAAGTATACAGGTAAACATATAGTTTGGCCTGGCTTGGTTCATAATTCACTTATACCAGCTTACCAAAGCAGCCAGTACCAGTAGGTATTTCATGCTAGTTTGCTAGACGACACACTTCTCCCATCCTGTTCACCTGTCCCTGGGGTTATAAGTCTCTAGAATAAGGCAATTTGGCTTTGCCAATGTGTTAACACCCACCTCCAATCTGCAACCACAGTGTAAAAGGTGGCCAGTGTTAATTACAGCCCCAAAATATTCTGAATTTGAGTCAAAGATAAGAAAGCAATATGCAGAGCAGAAAACATTCCCTGTTGCCTCAAGCTGCTAGCAAAAATGAAAGGGCAGGATCAACTCTCACTGTGAAGGCAGGAAGGAAATGAAGGTGGCCAAGCTCTGGCTCCTAAAGCCCCACTCATCTGTACGTGTGTTTTCACTGCTGTGCTGCTGATCTGGAAATTAGGGCTTTTTCAGTTCCCATATTATTAAAAAATTATTGATGCAGATCTAACATATCACATTTCCAGTACTGTAAATTCAAGCAGAAAGCAGAAACAGCATCAGTTTCCCACTGCTCAGCACTAACATACATAGGTGGGCCCCCAACTCTCCCCTGTGAGGTAGTGCCCAGCTTGGTGCACTGGGGATGCTGTGCTCAGAAGGTGCATGGCTGAGGTTGGGATGTGGTAGAGGGAGAGCAAGGTAAACCCTGGCAGCCTGGCATGGAGGGGCAAGTGCTGGAAAGGGGACCCAGGGAACCACTGCAGGGTGTGGAGATGAGGTGCCGAACAGCCTCATTTCCTGGTATTCACAATTAGCTTCTCAAATACAAAGCTGTACAACTGTTCAATGCTAAATACATTTGATAAAACTCTAATCTGCCTCTTGCTTTCCCACTTGGAGGATTATGCCCTTTAGCCATGAAGGGCTGACATTCAAACTTCCATTAGTTCCTCATCAGCGATATTTAAAAAGCTCCAGTAAAAAAAAATGTGTCTTTGAAAAATGTTTTGTTACTCTTAAGGGAATATTCTCTCATTAAATACTGACATGTCACCCGTTCCAGTGTCTTGATAACTCAAGAGAGACTTGCATTTCGTAATGGTGCCGTCAGACTCCAGGAGTTTTTCAAAGGCCTCATCCTTTCATTTAAGCATCATTTAATAGATTATTTCATGTTTTTATTTCTACTAATTCTTTTAGCTAGCTTAAAAGTTTCTCACTTCTTTGCTGAGATCTTGAGAGATCATTACCTTTGACTTAGAAAACCTTTCCAAATCCTCTTCTTCTCAGACAACTATGGAACACAATATAAAAGGTCACACGTAGCTCTACAACAAAACGGTGATTATACACCAAAGCACCTGGATATTTCTGGTCACCATGAAGTTCAACTCTGCCAACACCCAGAAGCATTTTTAAAAGGTTCAGAAAGAAACATGAGTTACTTTAACTGTGGTGAAAAATGCGAGTCCCTGTGTAGCCTTGGAGAACAGAGCCAGCTTCATGTTGGCTTGAGATGGTGCATCAGAGCAATTCCCCTTGCAGCACTGCTGCCTTCATGGTGCATCTCTGCAGAGCATTTAGTGATTTCTTACAAAGGCAAAAACAAAAATAAAATAATCCCTAGGCCATGTGTTCCAGGGATTGAAGGATTCCGGGTAGAGAAGGGACGTAAGCCACACATATACACCCCAAACTGCTAGAAAGTTTATTACAAGATCTAAAATAGATGTAAAATCCAGAGATATCCCAAGCTAGAAAGAGAGAGAACTGAAGGCTACCAAAGAATAGGTTAGACACAGATTCTTACCAACCCACACCCTTGTGCAATGACCAGGAGGCCAGCTCCAAGGTGCACTGTGCAGGAACGGGGTGGCAGGCACATACTTTTTGCGGGTGTCCCCGCAGAGGTAAGGTCAGCCATAAAAGGTAGTTGGATCCACCTCCTTCTTGATCTCTTTCTAACCCCAGGCCTTTTATATGCCAAAAAGTGTCAACTCATCCTGACGCAGGGGGCCAGCCTGTGTCAGGAGGAGTAGCCCTGCCAGCTCCCCACTGTGCACCCTCTCTCTAGATAATCGGGGTGGTCCACCACGGACCAATTCCAGTGTTATACCCATCTAATACAAATACATAGATGCTTTTTTTATCCTGATCAGGATGGTCCACCACAGACCAATTTTTACAGTGTTAGACCCTTACAGTGTTAGACCCATCTAACACACCATGGCATCCACCATCGCCCAGGCACAGCCTGACAGCCTGGGCTTTTGGGTGGGAATACCCTGAGGGACACAGGACACACAGCTGCATTCTGTGCTGGAGGGCATGGGACATGTATAAGGGCTCAAGACCCACCCATGCTGGCTGGCTAATAGCACCCTCACTGCTAACCAGCATTATATTTAACTTTCTGCCTGCTGATGCTGGGAGGGATACAAGTCCTGGTCTCCTCCATGAGAACACGATCTAAGGTTTGGGGTGTGTAGCTGCCTGTTACTTTCTGCCATCCAGGGTTCCAAGGCAAACTCTTTTTACACGTTGTCCTTCAGACTCTGACTGCTTCCCTGATGAATCATTCAAACCCCATTTTCTGCAAATTTCAATAATAAACTGTTAAACAGGTACCACCACAACTGAAGCAGAACAAGCAGAATGAAATTCAGGATGCATGGCTCCTAGATGGACAGATATGAGAGTAAAATGATGCTGTCACTAAATGAATGAGCAAACCTATTCTTCAAGTCTCCTTCATTTCACAATGTCTCAGGAGTCAGAGGGGTCCTGTTATAGCTCTGGGAGCAGCATTTCTCCAATAATCCCTGCATTCTAACCAACAGCCAGATCAGCATCCTGTGGTTGTACTGGAAGTGACCATGTTGTAGGGGCTAGCCCCACTCTCCAAATCTGACAACCTAATTTCCACTGCCAGCTCTGCCATGGACAATGGCAGGTCACACTCTTCTAGCTGTAATTTTCCTCCTGTTTTCTTCCAGTGAAATACAAGTCTAAGGTGCAAGACACTTTTTAGGGTTGCATATTTGCAGATTCTTAGCAAAATAGTTTATGTTTGGGTTTTTAAGTGGTTTGTTTGTTTGTTTGTTTTGGGGTTTTTGTTGTTGTTGCTGTTGTCATTGCATCAGGTGTATATTTTTGGTAAAGATACTGGTTAGTCTTGGGCAAAGGACAGTTCCCTAGAAAACCACAGGAGTATCTTTCTGCAGAACTGTCACCTGCTTACATGTATTTGCTGTTCTCACCCGTTCAGAGTATGCTGAAGTGGCTCTGCACACACCACAGCGGTACCAGCACAAAGCTCCTATCCACTCAGATATTTCAGTTACCTTTGTCGCATAAATGTGAGATACCAGCCAAAATGGAACCAGATTTAAGAAAACTCTTTCTGTTAAGCAACATGGATTAGCAGCAATTATGCTGTAACCTTATGACTTGGTATTGATTACATCATAACACCCTAGCAAATATGATAGATAATCAAATATCAGATATCATCTGATCATGCATGAGATAATCCTCTATCAGTCTTGCTATAATCCATTATCATCACTCACATCAGACTCTCTGGCACTTCAGGACAACCCATAGCCTTTTTTCAAATACTGACATGATGTTAGTTGTCTGTTCCCACACACTTTTCCCAGCATTTCATGATTTGTTAAAAATAGCAGACAAACAAATCCACAAGGTTAGCAGCTCCGAGAGATTCCTGGCCATTTTTTAATGATCTTAAGATGCAAACTGTGTGGTCCTGCTGATTTAGAAATGGTTAGCAGTTGCTCTTTAACAACCTCCCAAGTTACAGATGGAATGGAAAGCATTTAATTATCACAGTAAGACATGAATAAATCATCCTGTTTCTTTCCACACAGAGTGTGAGTACACATTTAGGGCTTCCAACCTCTCCGTATCCCAATATGTTTGGTCTTTGCCTGAGAGCAGCCCAGTCATACTGCTGGGGTTTTATTTATTCAGAGAGAGTCCCTCCACCTTCTGCTTAACCCCATCGCCCATCCCTTTATATTGACACACAGAGCTCCTCTTATCTCCTATTTTGATTTCCCAGCTGTGGAGTTGCACACTTGCCTATATTCTACTTTTGCCTTTTTTTTTTATTGATGTTTTTTTCTTCCCTTTAAAACGCAGGTGAAGATTTTGTTTTGCTTTCAAATCAAAGACACCTTCTGTCTCTGTAGTATTTGTAGCAGAGATTAAAAAAAAACAGTAGGGAAATATGCACAGTCATGCCTTGGGTTTTAGCTGTAAATATAGCTTTGTATTAACTGCGATGATGAGATCTGCTGAGACTAACAAAGCTGTCCTGACAAGATCTTCTGGGACCAGACTCCCCTCCAGCCTCCTCAAGGCAGCTGTGCTTTTACCTTGAGCCCTCCCATCTCTATCTCATTCACTCCTGCTTCCACTGGGCTTGTGTGGCCAGAGGGTGAGCTGGGTCAAGGAACTGGACGAGATGGAAAAGAAAAACACACAAAAAAAAATACTACACTTTCTAAACATTTGTTTGTTTTTTTCCTTTTCCTCAAAATAATTTTGCTGTTTATCAACACCAGCAGGTTTGACAGCACAATGAGAGAGGCAGTACAGGAAGAAGAGGAAACACTGGTGATGGGAACCAAGGTGTGTGTGATCCCCACTTACCCAGTTCTATCACAGGAGTCCTCACACACATGGCTTGAGCAAGTTCTGGGGATGCAAGTCTCAGGATCACAGAGAAGCAGCAATAAACATTATTTTTAAATGAAGTTTTATTAATGTTCTCTAGAATATTCTTCAGAACTTTGTGGGGGCAGAGAGGAGAGAATTGTTTGTTTGTTTGAGAGGTTTTTTTCATAATGAAAGAGCTCAGTGAATAAATGCATTTGTTTTCCCAGGTAACTAATTTTTCAAGGCCAGGTTGGACAGGGCTTTGAGCAACCTCGTCTGGTGGAAAGTGTCCCTGCCCATGACAGGAGGGTTGGAACTAGCTGGTCTTTAAGATCCCATCCAACCCAAACCATCCTGTGGTTCTATGATTATTGCATTTGATACCTATGATAAAGAAAAACAAGTGGGGCAGGGAAAGGTTTGAAACTGGAGCCTGAGGAGACTTTTCTCAAATTTAAATAAAGGAAGTTTTAGAAAGAGAGTTTTCAATCCTAAATGCAGTTTCACAGAAGTAATGGCAGTAATGGAAGTAATTCAAGGATCACCTGCTACAGGCTCAG
>NW_009929690.1:94861-128753 GCF_000696875.1 Nestor notabilis | reverse complement strand
CAGGCTGAGAAAGTTGGGGCTGTTTCAGCCTAGAGAAGAGAAGGCTGCATGAAGACCTGAGAGCAGCTTCCAGTATCCAAAAGGGGTTTATAAGGATGTTGAGGAGGGACTCTTCATTAGAGATTGTAGTGGTAAGACAAGGGGTAATGGCTTCAAACTGTAACAGGGGAAGTTTAGATTGGATATAAGGAAGAAGTTCTTTCCAGTGAGGGTGCTGAGGCACTGGAATGGGTTGCCCAAGGAAGTTGTGAATGCTCCATCCCTGGCGGTGTTCAAGGCCAGGCTGGACAGAGCCTTGGGTGACATGGGTTAGTGTGTGGTGTCCCTGCCCATGGCAGTGGGGTTGGAACTAGATGATCTTAAGGTCCTTTCCAACCCTAAATATTCTGTGATTCCTCTCAAACTGCATTTAGGGGATGCAGGATGCTGCATTCAGTGGGAGGGTTGGTGGCACGTAAAGGAGGAAGTGTGTTTGGAAATCACGTAACTGAGGAGGTTGTGAAGGTATGCAGGAACATGTAGTTTGTGGATGCTGACAGTGCTTAGACATCGAGCTGATGGATACGGACTAGACAGGCTCAGTTTGGGAACAACCAAATGTCGGATAGCTAGCTTGAGAACATGATTGTGGAGAGATGCCACTACGAAGATAATGTACCCTTAGCGTGTCTGAGGATCTCAACTACTTTTAAACGGAGTCATTTAAAATTGCAGTAATAAAGCATCTGCATTGATTTAAACAAAGCAACAGTTATCTTGCCCATGTGGCCTAGTACCTGGCTTCCAGCAGGGCCAGGAGCAGATGCTCAGGGAATAGTAAGAAAAGGGTAAGCCTGTATAATGGGTGCTTTAGCTGTTTTGCAAGTCTAATCTTAATTTGTTAGGCCTAAAACCACAAAGTGCTCAGTGCTGTGAAACTCAGCATTACCTTATTTTATAAACATTCAGTATAGTATTCACTGCAGCTAGCTTGCTGACTGGAGACGTGCCCAATCGGCTGCTGAAAATCATGAAGACAGGGTTTGTTTGTAATTTTGCCTGTGCCAAAGAGCTTCATTACTTCTTTGGACCAAGCTTTATAAGACTGGCATTCACAGCTTGAGAGCATTTTATTGAAATTAGGGCTCTTAAATTGTCCCTGTTGGAGAGAGAGAAGACTGATTTCTTTTTACCCCTAGGAAATGTGAGATAGGGATTCAGCTGGAAGTGGGTTAATGTCAGGTCTTCCACTGCTCAGAAGAGTGCTCTCACTCTATGAAGTTCCAGATAAGGCTGGGGAAAGGTACTCTCCATTTCTGATGTCGAAGCCTTGCAATTATGCAGCTGAGTTAGTGGGTTGTTGCAGTCTGAGAGTGGGTGTGGAGGTCTGAGCCCAGATCCTCAGCTTAGCAAATGGTCACTTGCCTGGGAAAAGTATTCTTCCCTCCCAGGACTCTGCATTGGGTTAAACAGCCACTAGGTAAAGGATGACTCTCACTTAAATGTTATGTAGATAAATACAATTAACACTGTGAGATGCTCAGAAGATGCAATAATGGAGAACATGGAAGTACCTGGATGGAGGTATCCATCTGGTAAAACAAAGATTGAACTGCACTTCAGCTATGACGGTAGCACTGCTTGAAGCTACAGCCTTGCGCTCAGCTCCAGACGCTCATTAAAAGACATAAATTTACCCTTGTTTTAACCTCTATTTTCATTAGTTTGGTCTCCAGTGCTACTTATTTCTGGTCAGCAGTGTTTTTTCATTCAGATGGAAAATGGAGGTGAAGGAAAAGAACACTCTACTCTTGTGCTTACATATAAATCTGGTGGCTGGAGGTCTGCTTGTCCCTGTATCATAGCATGAAAAGACTATTTACTTATAGGGCATATGGTGCAGATACTTTCAGAATACTGAATGAGAATCACTTGCAATTACTGTGCAAGTTTGGTCATCACACATGCGCAATCTACATTCAGCACAGTGTGGTATCATTGCTTTGAGATGGTCCCCAAAGATTCTAGTTCTCCATTTAATTCCTGTTGTTCCATGCATTTCTTATGTTAGAGGCTCATTTTGCAAAGATAGTCAATTGCAGCATGCAAAATGAAGACTCCTATTTCTGTTTGCTTCAGGAATGTCTGCTATCCTTGTACCCAGCTATTACAAACATTGTAATTACTTTGCTGTCCTTTAAGTGCTGGCTTGTTAAAAGTTCCAGTAGTAAAACCCTTACTTAAAAATCTTCTTCCTGGAGCAATTAACAAACCACTAACCTGTTTCACATTAACAGCTTGTCTAAAAGACATGGGCCTGCAAGACTTTTCTATGCATCCTTATAAAAATTCAGGTTCTTCCCTGGATTTTTGTTTGTTTTCTTTGTTTGTAACTGGGTACAGCTTAATTTGTATGACTTGGTTTACTCCCAGGAGCCAAATCTGATTCTGTTTAAGTGATTATACTTAATATGCAAGAGTCATTAGGTATGATAAACCATGATGTTTCATTAGAAGGGTTCAAAACATTCAGTTCTATGTGTCTGTTTTTTCCTAGATTTAGCTCCTACAGTATACATTTATCTGATCAAATGAAGTTTGTGTCTGTGGGTTGATTTTGTTTCAAAGCCAATTCCCACATAATTCTATTTGGCACTAAGTTCTCCCTCAAGAAGGCAGCGGTCTTTTTTAAGGGGTAGAGTGTAAGTGACATCTTGGTTTGTGTTTCATTAGTTGTGTTCTTTTTGCACCCGAAGATGTGTAATAACCATAACTAGATAATTGTTTAACAACAATGCTGAAGCTTGGCTTCATGTGCTTTTTTAATATACAATAACTCTGCAGCTTGAGTTTTCTATGCTTTAATTAAGGTATGCTTTGCTTGCAGAGATTATTTTATACACTTGTCTTCTCAAATGGTTTGACTAATGTTTAGAAATGGGTAACTGCAAAATTACTGTGTTATTAAAAAACTTATTTATAACTAGCTGCAGCTAAATGTCTTATCCATACTGGGTATCCGTGCTGGGTCTCTATTTATAAATTTGTTATTTATTCTGTAGCTTGTCAATAACTTGAGTGCCAGCACGTCTGTTAAATGTCATTGTAGAGTTGCTTCTGAGCATATTTTAATGTGGTCAGGCAATGATTCCATTTTAAACCAGAAGCTGTATTTATGCAGAACAGTGTTAATCCTGCGGACAGAAGCGCTCCAGAGTGCAGAATTCTGGCCTCCACATCCCAGATCCCTACAGGAGAGGTTTCTGATGAAGTTGTGATGCTGAGAGTAGGGAATGATTTGTATTGTGCCACTCTAAACAGAAAACTTCTGTCCCACTGCGCAGGTCTTGGAACCAGCCATTGTTCTGATTTTGCCATCTTCTAGTATTTGCTTAGACATGCTCATATAAGAGCATAAGTTTAAACTTAAACAGGGGAAGTTTAGGTTAGATATAAGGAAGAAGTTCTTCGCAGTGAGGGTGCTGAGGCACTGGAACAGGTTGCCCAAGGAAGCTGTGAATGCTCCAACCCTGGAGGTGTTCAAGGCCAGGTTGGACAGAGCCTTGGGCGACATAGTTTAGTGTGTGGTGTCCCTGCTCATGGCAGAGGGGTTGGAACTAGATGATCTTAAGGTCCTTTCCAACCCTAACTATTCTATGATTCTATAAGAAGCCTTTTCCTTTGTTGCCACTCACTTTTATTTTAAACTCACCACTGTGTTGGTATGCCTTGAGAGTTTAGAGAAATCACTGGTCCAATAGGTTCTTTCTGACAGGGAGATTTGATTTGGTTTAGTAATTGTTTATTTAGTTTAATAATGGTTCTCTACTGACACTGGTGGGAGGGGGAACAGAACTGGGATCTCTGCATTAAACAAAGTAAACCAAATCAGCAACACTAAAAGAGTAACATCCACCACAGCAGGTTTGTGTATATTCTATTTATTTATTTATTCTTCACATTTATATAATACGCCTATCAAATAACCTCTAGGCAGTTTTCTGATCTGTGATTTGTTATTACATCTGCGAAGGATCAAGAGCAGGCCAGAACAGCTGCTAGGGACCAGAAACCATCATTTTCTGCGATGGAAGTATGCTTGAATATTAACCAGCATACAGAATTAGCCAAACTTTTAATTAAGCAATGTGTCTTTATTGTGATAAGCATTGAAGGCAGACTTGTGTAAATCCTAATCAAGGTCAAAAATGATAGATCTAGTCATTAAGGATACCAGGAAAATACCATTTAACAAAAATCTCTTGCAATTTTAACATAGTTTTTCCTAAAATAATTTTTCTAAATCCTGATATGTTTTAAAAAGACACACCAGAGTAACCTGAAAAAATAATGTCCCAGCAGGCTTCTACCACAATTTAGCAATTCTTCCAAAGAGTATTTGATGTAATTTGTTTTTAATAAGATTCTGACAAGTGATGTTTTAACCACCTTGAAAAACAAATACATCAACTTTTAAAAATATAGTTCTTTGCCCTTATGAAACTGCCAGAGGTCTTTAAAATTGATATTCAAGGATGAATGTTCCCTAGTTAAGTTTCATTCTAAAAATATTTCAGAGCGATTTGTTTCACTTATATGTTTATTAATGCTGATCAGTTACTAATCTGAGCAACTGAGCAAGAGAATTCACTACCCTCGCGTACCCGGAATAAAGATCTCCATAGAGAGGCTTAGGAGCCCATTATATATTTCTGCAGTCTACCAATACTTCTTTATCAAAACGTTTCTTAAATAGTTCCCAAGAATAAAGAAAAATATCACCCCAAGACTTCTGCACCATAAACATCATCCAGGGAGTGATTTCTTGGGTAGACGCATGTATCTTTGTTCAGTACGATAAATACATATGAAAGAGAAAATATCCTTCCTGCTTTATGTTTTTTATAAACTGGGACAGGTATTTGCAGGTTTTAACAAATAGAAAATACAATCCCAAATGTAACAACCTGGGAAATTAAGGGGAAACTGTCACCTTCAAAATATCATTTGTCTCCATGTTTTTTATGTATAATATAGGTACAAATAACATGATGAAAACCACAGAACTATGTGTTTTCAGCTTGTACATTTTACACATTTGACTGTGCTTAACTGTCACCTGTGCCACTTTAATCTGTAACAAGTTATAATGAAAACTACCCCTGGTTTAGAGATGAGACAATTTACTGTTTATTTGCCATTATATCGGTTAGATTGAGAATAATGCATTTGTCTAGACCTTTATGTACTGTGAAGGAGTGAATTTCACCTTTAGCCATTCTCTTCCTTCTTGAAAAGAGCCTTTAGGAACATGTTCTTTTTAATTCTGTAATCTTGGCCCATTTACCCATCCAAATGTCCTGTATAGAGATCAGTTTCTGCATTTATTTCTCTAACCTTATTTTCCTTTGACTTCCATCTTTCCACAATATCAACATATCTCTGTTTGTCTTACTTTTAAGGCCTGTCATGTCCTGTCTCTTCTCTGCATGTCTATTCTTTTACTTTAGCGATTAACCTCCATGTCTGTTTCCTCAGATCTTCATGACACGCTCAGTCGAGGAGCTTTCCTGGTATTGTCACCTTCGGCATACAGGAGCTCTGCAGGAAGAGCAGGGAGACTATCTCGTTTCATCTTTGAAACTGTCTTTTGTCCCAAGAGAGGTGATGGCTGTAGCAATCGTTCCTGATATCATTCTCCTCCTGTTGATCGATGTTGTCCCACTGTTTGCTCATGTTTCTCCGACTTCTGTTGTCTTGAACCAAAATGGACAGCTTGAGGGAGTGGAACCAACACGTAGTAGCACAAAAGAGATCTAATCTGTGGCTGACTATTAGCAGCCTCGTGTTTCTGTGAAGTGCCTATTCCCCCCGCCCAGACCCAGAAAATTAGTTTTAAAGATGAGTTCTGAAACTGAATTTCAAATACATCTTTAAATATCTCATGTTTAGAAAAAAGGCAGTTTAGCTGAACCTCACACTTTCATCAGCCTGCATAGACCTATACAATGCAGAGGGGGAAAAATGGTTCAATCCACTAAAGGCTCCCAGTGCCTGTGAAAGATTTCAGCATGATTCCAGCTGCTGCTTGGCTGATATGTATGGCTGCTTCTGCTTTTCTATCAGGAGGTCAGCCTTGTTACCATGTAGTTATAACCCCAACAGTGGTGTTCAGTTCATTGTTGCAGCTGCATAAACTTCCTTCACTGAAAGGGCAAATCAAAGCGATGAAGGTCTCCCAGACCCTCCAGTTCTTTGCAGAAGTGTAGGGGAGCCTACCTGGTGTTCTGAAACGCTGTGCTCTGCCCCTGTATATTTGGGGTTTTTGCTCAGCACTTTTAGGTAGTCAAGGTGTCTCTTTCTAAGAAGAGACAAGGCAAACAGCTGCTGTAAAAATTAGAACAAAAATAAATTAGGAGTAACAGACATAGTGGATCTGTTGTCCACTTTCTCCAAAGATGACTTTTGAAACTCTGGTGGAATTAACAATGGTAACTTTTAAATAGTTATCATTTTAATGAACCACTAAAACAAGTTTGATGTTTGTGTTTTGGAATTTAACTACATCGAGAAGGACTGAAAGGATCTGCTGAGAGATTTCAGGTCACTCGTTACATCAGACTGGTGTCTTCTCTCACACGTTTTTTGGTGTTGTGGTAGATTGTAGAAAACCAGAGGCAACAAAACAGACATCTCTGTTTCTTCCTAAGGAGTAGGAAGGTTCATGACAGATGTATGCCTCCACTTACGTAATCAGTGTTCTTTTTTTGAGATATGTTGTACTTTTTTTGACAGTAACTGCTCCCAGCACACCCAACAGCATCTTTGCTAGGTCAGCAGCAAGTCTGTAACTAGAACTTCCAGTGTTCTGAGTGCTGACTCTATTGTTGCCTGAAACAGTCCATCTGCAGTTATGGGTGTATTTCTTCATGCTGTTTCTTAAGTGTCACTTTATTTCTTAGTTGGCTTATTTGCTTTCGTTCCCACTTAAGGAACGTGCTTTACATGCACACATGTATCTTTGCCCTCAGAGTGGACGCTTCTGTTACTTTTGAGGATTAGAATTGTCATATATTGCTCTTAACTTGCAGTTTGTGATGATTATCTGACCCTTGGACGAGGACCAAAATCTCTTTTAATTGATGCTCGGTTCTATAGAGAGCCATCCCAGAGAAGGGGGACTGATCTGATGTCCTTGCTCAATGCTGAGGGGACTGTTTTATTTGTGAACTTGGAAAAACAAGGGACTTGTGCCCAGCTTCACAGTGTTTTGTTGCAGCCAAGCCAAAAGATGATAAAGGCTTGGGTTGTCTTTGTGAATTGTGATCATGTTGTGTTCACAAACATATGCAAGATTCCTAGTTATCCATAGCTAAGAATATAGGCACTGTGGTGTTTCCAAACTTGAACATCACTGATTACAGGTATTTGTCTTAATAGTAGAAACTGCATTTTTGCCAGCAGTCTTTAAAAGTGTGATATTAGAATCAGCCATCACTTCTTAGGGGCACCTTTTGTGAACCTTGTTTTACTAAGTACTGTACAAAAAAGTGTCAAGAAGATTATCTTGTGTAACTTCAGCTTTGTTTATAAGGTAGTGAAATGCATTGTTGACCTGGTGGTAGTAGTAATGCAATAGGTTGTAAAGAGTGGGCTACTGTGGTTTAACCCAGCAGGCAGCTAAACACACAGCTGCTTGCTCACTCCTCCTCTCAGTGGGATGGGGGAGAGAATTGGGAGGGGAAAAAAAAGTAAAACTTGTGGGTTGAGATAGACAGTTTAATAGGACAGAAATGGAAGGGAAAATAATAATAATAATGATAAAAGGATTAAAATATACAAGCCAAGTGATGCAAAATGCTATTGTTTACCACCCACTGACTGATGCCCAGCCGGTTCCTCTGCAGCAATGCCTGGCCAGCTTTCCCCCAGTTTATATACTGAGCTGACATCATCTAGTATGGGATATGGCTTTGGCCAGTTGGGGTCACCTGTCCCAGCTGTGTCCCCCCAACTCCGTGTTCACCCCCAGCCCACTCACTGGTGGGATAGTACGAAAAGCAGAAGTCCTTGACTTAGTGTAAACACTGCTTAGCAACAACTAAACCATCAATGTGTTATCAACATTATTCTTATCCTAAATCCAAAGCACAGCACTGTAGCAGGTACTAGGAAGAAAATTAACTCTATCCCAGCTAAACCAGGACGGCTAAAGAATAGCATGCAGAGCTGTGTGATGTTGATGTTAACAAACATCAGTGCTTTTATGAGGCTTCTGAAGAGAAGCAGAATTGCAGACAGCTTTAGTGTGAGGTGTTGCAGAGTCAGAGACAGTTTTCATGAGACTGGATTTATTGCCTCATTTAGGCTCCTTTCTGATAGTGTCATCTGAACCTCAGTGTCAGTGAGCTATGACAAGGGCACTGTTTCTCAGGTAAAGAACTATCATCTCCAGCTGCACCTCTGGAGGATTCCTGGTCCCTGTAGGGACTATATGGGCTGGGTAAGGCAGTATGCATGGAAGGAGCATTATATGGACTAGGAGACTTCCTTCCTGCCACTTCTGGCATTGTTTGGTACATGAGGCATTTGCTCCTTTTCCCACAACACAGTTGACAGTGATATTTATTTAATGCAGTTGCAGCTGCCCTTACACTTCTGTGCTTCTACAGCCACAAGCTCACAGGAGCTGAAATCCTGGTATGGTTCATAATTTTTAATAGTGTTGACCAGTGGATAGTGTTAATAGCCTTGGAGTCTTCAAATGAAAGCACAGGTTTCTGCCATCTCTCCATTAGGCAGTGGTAGATTCTTATCCAGCATTTAGCTCATGACGGTTATCTCAAAGGAAATTGGCAGATCCATGGAGGCCCAGCCTTCTGTAAAATACTTAGGGAATGTTTCCCTTGTCACTTCCCGTTGTTGCCTGTTTATCAATATTTAGGGAGCATGATGACATATTCTCCAGTTTAATGACCCGTGTCATTCCTTAACTTACCTTTTAAGTCCTTTTCCTTTCCTGTATATCAGTGTGAAGCATTTTGTAACTCTCTGTAGGAAGGAAGCTGAATGAAGAGAAATGGCACTTGTTTTGCCGAAGGTTTTGTTTGGCTGCAGTATTTTTGTATGTCAGCATGAGTATATATGATTGTGTAGCTCAGCAGCCATGACTTAGCGAGGCAGCCTGCCACTGTAATGACAGCCACTGCTTGCTTCCCCTCCCTATGGCTCTGGCTGAAATAAATATTCTTCTATACCAAGATTTAGGATGCTTGAAGCATAACTATCTTGAGAGTAAAAGTCATTACAATATTTTCCAGGGTTTTGATTTTTGTGGGTTTTTTTCCCTCCTTCTTTCTTGTCTTTAATACAGGCTTTATATCCTTGCATTAGTATAAACCACCTTTGGTCTTCCAAAGTGTCACTTCATGATATATCAGTCCTGTTCTCAAAATGGGATTGGTTTTATTACTTCTATTGAGTAGATTGACTTAAATTCACATTTCTGGCAAGAACAGGCATAAAATTTCATCTCAAGTGAAATGTGGGTAGTTTCCTCCTCTGTAATTTCTCTGGAGGTGTGTGTAAATAAGAACAGACTGTGTGGGCCAGTGGTGGAGACAAGAGACTGGATTCTATTCTTGGGTTTGCTATGGACATGCAGTACATCATGAGACAAATTAAAATTCAGTTACACTGAGTGATTTCTTGTTTAAATCTATTTCCTTCAAGGTTATCATGCAGTACCTAGCAAACTTTTAGGCATTTCTACAACTTAGAATTGTTATAATTCTATTGTATAAATATTTTTCTTATTCTAACATATAACATAATGAGGAATAGAATGGTCAGAAACAAAGAGATACAAGGCTTGTCATAATATGTAGTGCTAGAGGCTGTCCTAAGCTGTATGTGCTAACACAGATGCACATTCTTGTTCTCCTGAGAACGAAGAGGGATACAGTCCTCTGAAAGCAATTGTCATAGCTCTCCTGGCAGAAGTAGAAGCAATTAGAGTTAGCAGTAAATGAAGAGCTGCCCCCAAAGGCCAAGGCAGTCCATGGGAACCATTGCACTAGTTATTTTTCATCAAAAACTCTAACCTTACGTTCATAAATCCTCTGTTACCTCTAATTTGAGGTCACTCTGTGCTAGCTGTATGGAACAATAGTTACCAAGCAGTTCTACATCTAGCACCTTAATGTAATTGTTATTAATTAATACTGTCTCTCTCATTATTGTAACAGTGAACCAGATATAAATGCAGCATCAGCAGTTAGTTAATTGCAATTTAATTGAAATGGGTCCATCTGTGGGGGTGCAGAGGTGGGAAAGGTGAATGGGCAACAGTCAGCTCTGGTACATTGCACAGCTGGCTGGAGCAGGGAGGAGAAAAGCCACCCTCACCCCCTCTGTTCCTCCCATCATGATACCATTGTGTTGTCTTTATTTACAAAATGATTTAAGCCAGCTCCTTTGACACCCCAGCAGTTTAGGATTCAGTTCTGCTCCTGGACAAAAGTGAAGTCTATGTGCTACACCAGTGTGCAGGAAAAGTGGAAACTGCTTTACAATATCCTGGCCTGGAGAGCACTGCAGTGATTTACTTAAATGTTTTTCATATCTGCAGCTATGTTTGCTGCCACTGCTGCCTTAAATCTACTACAGCTACAAACCTTTCTGAAGAGCCTAGTGCTAATTTAATTTATTTCTGGTTTTCAGGGGTAAATGCACCAACTGGGGGCTGTTACTGTGCGTGTCTCGTGTTAAGATCTTGACCTCAAGCCATATGACTAGTGTCCTAAGGGGGGACCACTGAAGTAGCAGTTTGAGCTAAAGGGCTGTACATATCCTTGGGATTTCTGGAAACCCCAGGACTGAGCCCTGGAATTAGTACTGAGATTCCCACACTGTGCTGTAAGGACCTTTGGAGGGGAAGTATATTGGTTTCAAGAAGAATTAAATGTGAAAAGAACAATTAAAAAATACTGTGTTATTGTAACAACCAAAGCAGTTGGGGTTTTTTTGGTTGGTAGAAAGAAAAAAGCTGCACTGATGCAATAAAAAATGACACAAGAGAATAAGTGTATCAAGTTGTTATGGCAACAATATGTAGGTTGGAATTTATGTATCCAGAACTTCTCTGTAAGTAAAATAAACATTATCCTTGCTAATCAAGATATCATGCAAATATTATTTAATTTAAAATCATTAGTCATGTTTTCTCTTATAATTAATGACTTACTTTCTGTTTTCTGTTTGCAAGTGTTTGCATTTACTTCCAGATGTAGTCCGCTTGTATTTTCAGGGCAAGATTATGATTTCACTAATACAGCCTTAAATGTGGATAGACTCCACTGAATCTAATGAATAAAATATGTGCAGATGGGCACAACTGGAATGAAACCGTGTGCTTTACACATTATTCTTACTGCAGCTGACCTTTCTGCTCAGATGGGCTTTTGGCAGGTGTCATCGCTCCATAGAATCATAGAACGGTTTGAGTTGGAAAGGACCTTAAGATCATCTAGTTGCAACCCTCCTGCCATGGTTGAAGGGACCTCCCTCGCAGCCACAGCTCCCTGTCTTTCCCCCCAGCTTGGCACAGTGCACATGGAGCTCCTTCCAGAGCCTGTTTCTGCGTACAGCCTGCCCTCTTTGGATGTAAATTTAGCTTCCAAGATGCTGTATGATAGCCAATTCTAAATAAACATTCATTAATTATGTTCAGCCTTTTAATTTTTCTCCTGCTTTTCCTCCAGCCTTCAGGAGAATTCAGTAACATCTTCTGCTTTACTTGAAAGAAACAGACCTTTAATATCCAAAACTACTCTTCATATTTCATCTTCTTTATGCCCAGGAAAGTGCAGGTCTACGGCTGAAGGGTAAGGAATGGGGAGCATGTCAGGATCTGACTGAATCCCACTGAGCTGAGGAGAAATGCATTTATTTGTTCCAAGTTTTCATCTCATTCATTCTCATGATCAGAGGCATCTGAATTTGCCCTATGGCATTTGATGATACTATTGCCAAGAACGTTTTGGAAAATAGACTATAAGGGTAAGAACTCAGCCATACGTAAGTTAATAGTCTCCATTTCTTACGTGGATAGCTGCCTGGCATGGAGCTACAGCAAGTGGGTCTTTGCCTGAGAGCTGTAACCGGCCTGTCCAGTCTCACACTTTTGCATCTCATTCTCATGCAGCTCAATTGTGGATTGTTTATTTCTTCCTCCTTGCAGCAGGGTTCATCTATGCAGTGCTTTTTTGCCAAGTTTTCCACTTTGCCACATTCAGCAGGCCAGCAGATCCTTCCAACCACCAGTATTTGATGTGCCAGGTCTCCACAGGGGAGAGACTGTACCTGAACAACAGCCTTTGTAAGGCTTGTGTTTGCAAGGACTCTGGTCACTGCATGGTGCCATGGTCCCTCCTTGCTGCATCTTACCTGACACTCCACCACTGTGCGATCTTAGTGACACTCTGCTCCCTGGAAAAGGAGACACAAGTGCCTTGGTTTGTGTTCCAGCTTGAAAACAAATCTCTTCATGAGTGACATGGGAGATGAAGCCTGGATCAGCAAGATGAAGCTCCTAGGTGTGTCTTTTGTGGAGCCAACTGACTCCAGCCAGCTGCATCTGAATTCTCTGTCCAGGAGGAGACAAGCTGAAGCATGAGATAGCATCTCCTCCCTGCCTGAATTTCCTGCCTGGAAAGTCCGTTATCTTGCCCCAGACCAGAGCCACAGTGCAACTGGATAATTATATGATATGGACAGTCGGGAAGATCAGGTTTGAGTATGGGCTTTGTGTTAGCCCAGCCAAAGTGACTGCCGAGTAACGGGTAGCTTGGATGACAGCTTTTGTACGGGTGGCAAAATCTGCATTTGGGATGAGCAGATGCAAAGTTCACTAGTGTTATTCTGACAGCCAGAAACACAGAGAGCAAGACTTGCTTTCAGGAGGTTGGGGTGGCATTAAATCAGATCCTGACCTTTCTGAAACACAAGCCCACAGCCACATAATTATTCCTGAGCTCTAACACGGTCCAAGTCTGTCATAAAATCTTCTGAAGGTTGAATCCATATTAGCTAAAGTAGAATCATAAAAATCCCAGGGTAAAATAAATATTATTGTGTTATTTATGCTCACTTAAAAATTCAAACACTTGGGTTGTGATTTGTAGAGTAGAATCTGTGCCCAAATACATATTTTTCTTTTCTTTGTTCACATTTACTGGTCATATTGGGAAGACTGGTGCAGAAGGGACTGTGGTGACTCAGGGCTTAGCCATGAGACCTTGCAGCAATGTGTAACATCACCCTGACTTGAGACAGCTGCAGAGACTGAGCTAATGCAATGTGATGTGGAGCAAACCTTGATGTCTTCAAACAACGAAGCAGAAACCCTAATGTAGAAATAGAAACAAAATCCTTTCTGACAACTAAATCATTCAGCTGGGGATACTGAACAATTCTTTTCTAAAGGGTTTCAGAAACACTTAATTAGGCATCTTCTTTTTTGAAGGATTTTGTGGGCAAGAAGATAGCTCTGCTATATTATTTCTGGACTGAAATTTAGGCCCAGCTGAGGTAAATGAAATGCTGCCTGGCTTCTGTGGGATTATATTTCTGATTTTAGTTTCTAGCATGGCCTGGGATTGTCTGAGTTTTCAGTCATCTGTGATATCGGTGAAAGTGGTATCCTGCCAAAAGAAATGCTGAATGACACTTCTTGCTGTAATAAGGATTATAAGAGGCATAGAAATAGGACTAGCAGGATACAGAAAAGGGAAGACATATCTTATGGTTTCTAGGACTATTTCTCTGCATGGCATTGCAGGAAATACTCCTTGAGTCCCCAGCAGTGCTTTGTCTCCCACAGACTGTTCAAGATGTACAACTTTTATTTTCTTTGTGGTCCAAGATGGCCAGCAGCAGGAGCTGAAGCTGAGATGCTTGCAGTACATTTAGGAGAGCTGTCAACTCTGCCTAGGTACAGCAGAAAGGTGCAGCCCTTGGTGGATGTATCACAGACACAGAAGGTGTTCTTGCTTTTGCTGGCACAAGTAAAGGATGAACTTGACTTGAGTCCAGTTTTAGTTCACACAGGACTTGGGGAGAGCGAGAGCAGTGTTGGCTGTACGTGGACATTTGGGTGTGCTGTGTTCTTTGCTAGCAGCAGTATCCTGCTGTGCATCTCAGTTCAGCTCAGGTTGCTTCCTACTCCAGCATAGCTGCTATTTTAATTAATTTCCATCAATGTCCTGTAAAATGGATAATTCCAGCATATGTTATATTGCATTTTAGTTTTTCCCTGTAGCTTTTTAAATGTTCTAATGATTTTTTTAAAATGCTTACTTTTGAAGAAGTTAATTAAATAAAAGCATCATCTCTCAGCACTATATGTTCCTGGGAGCATTTGGTTACCAAGATGATAGATTTTCTGACAGATACTGGCATCCAGAAGCTTACAGATCACTGGTTTTTAATACCTTTCCTCTCTTAATGTAAATCATTTGGGGCAAGCTGGCATTTATCTACAGGCTTTTGTGAGATTGGAGCAGAGCTACCGATTCATGATACAAAACACCGAAAGAGGTCTCAGATCAGCTTCTGTTTTGAATTTCTCTCTAAAAGAACCCAGGAGAGCATTCCTAAGCTAACGGCTCTAGGAGAACATGCATTAGCTCTTTGAACATTAAGGCAGCTGCTCATGGGCATGGGCTGCATTTCCTCATGCTCCCACTGGTACTCCTGGTCACTTTCCAATGCTGATCAGCATTTTCTAGCCACAAAGTGGAATAGGTGCCCTAGAAAATATCCCATACAGGTGTGTGTGTGTGTGTAAATAAATTAGAAATCCTGGCAGCCACATCCCAGAGCATGGAAGAGCAGAATAATGTTTGCATGAATGTTTCTTAGTTTTAAAATATTTTTTATGTTCCCACTGTTGAACCTCACTCTGAGAAGTAAACACATGGTAACTATTGTGGGTCATTAAAAATACCTCCTATTGATATATTAGGTATAAATTCTGGAGCCGTGCAATAGATGGGAGAATTCAGCCAGCGTTACAGAGTTTGGCTGCTATAGGAAGACCTCCTGTAGGAACTCTTGGAAACCCCATATGCCATAATTGCCTGTGAGGGCAGATGCTCCTTCAGGCCTGTTGCTGGCTCAGATGTGAACTGGAACATGCTGCCTGCTGAAAGTGGAACCAGTGACAAGTCTTTCACAATCCATAACTGGGCACTTTGGCAAAAATAATCAGCAAGAATTTCGTTGGTGGTTGACTGTGGCAATTGTGGATGTCCCAGTAAGATACCAGAAAGATTTGTTACAAGCACAGAAAAGCTTGTAACTCAGCTTGTAACAGAAAAGCTGAACATAGTTAAAATTAGATGAAATTAACAAGGTCTTATTCATAGAATCACAGGATGGTTTAGGTTGAAAGGACCTTAAAGCTCATCCAGTTCCAACCCCCTGCCACAGGCAGGGACACCTTCCACTAGAGCAGGTTGCTCCAAGCCTCTGTGTCCAACCTGGCCTTGAACACTGCCAGGGATGGGGCAGCCACAGCTTCTCTGGGCACCCTGTGCCAGCGCCTCAGCACCCTCACAGGGAAGAGCTTCTGCCTAATATCTAATCCAGATCTCCCCTCTGGCAGGTTTAAGCCATTCCACTTGTCCTTTCCCGACATGCCCTTGTTAAAAGCCCCTTTAGGCACTGGAGCTGCTCTAAGGTCTCCCCAGAGCCTTTTCTTCTCCAGGCTGCACAACAATTATAAATATTTAAATAATGGTTAAGTTTGCACAATGAGAGAGACATTGCTGTGAAGATGTTATGGTCTAAATAGTCCTTGTTAATTATAAATAGATTGGTATTATTTATACACAAAATCAAAGATTGCTTTTGGTGTGATATACGGTTATCGTTGTTATGACCTAAGTGAGCAAAGTTATCAAATGAAGTTTGAATCTGCTTTTGCAACATTTGCTTGTAATGTGCCTTCTCTTTCTGTGGCCAATTTGAGGAGAATAAGAAAACATTTTCTTCTGTGAAGAAGATTCTTCTGACTACTAGTCTTCTAGATACCAGGGGTCTGATAAAAAGTTTAGACTTTTGTTAGAAGTTTTAGTTCAAGCTTCAATTCCTTATTTCCAGAACCATTTACAAGGATGTATGAGCTTTGTGTACATTCTCCATTGCATTCATACTGTGTCACCCTGGGGCTGCCAGTTCTGCTTCTCATGGTGACCTGTACAGTTCAGGACTAATGAGGTGTTGCTAAAATATTTCTTTTGTATGAGCAGGCAGCTTTTAGATAAAGAAAATAACTTCAGACAACATAGGCTTTTGCTTAGCCTCTAAAGGGAAGATTGTAGGCAACCAAGAATAAGAAAACACTCAGATCCAAGAATGCTAGTTTTTAATAAATCTATCACAACACACAGCAAGTTTTCTTTTTATGTCTTGCATTTTACAGTCCTGTTTATTTCATAACACAAAGTTAAATAACTACTGGTTTTCAAATGGAATGCTAACATATGCTTTAAGTTTGAGAACC
This sequence comes from Nestor notabilis, assembly GCF_000696875.1. Lineage (NCBI taxonomy): Eukaryota > Metazoa > Chordata > Aves > Psittaciformes > Psittacidae > Nestor > Nestor notabilis. The sequence goes on along the minus strand of NW_009929690.1, from coordinate 112,207 downwards.
GTATATTATTCTGCTAACGCTTATTGAACATTAATAAGCATTATTAATGCTTATTAATGAAACAGATGTTCCAGAGTTATTAATATTAATCCTACTCCAGATGTTTGTACCCTTCTAATGTCCTTGGTTTGCTGCTCTTCACAATTAATCTGTGACCAATTTCCCTAAGGAAAACAATTGAAACATTTCATAGCATCTTTAACATTGTTTTATGTTCCTTCAAAAGGTTGGAATCAGCTAATGGTGAAAACTTTGAGGGGAAAAAATATGTAAAATATAAACAAACTGAAGTTCCTTATCCAATTTTGCAGCTGCACGCATTTGATAAATGCTTCTATACAGTATGTAGTTTCTCCTAAAAATTGTCAAACCCCTTTTGAGAAGTTGCAGAAGCCTGGCTCCTTTAGGATCAGGCAGGGTTTAGTCTTGATGTTGATTTGCATAGTTTATATTGTTGCATATAAATAATAATGAAAAACTCTTATGTCAGGTATTCAAAGAAAGCAAAAATGAAATGAAAATTTTTATGCATGCTTTTTAGGTCCTCGAAAAACCAATTTTCTCTTTCTAAAAGAAGCAGGGAGTTGCTTGAATTTTCTATAGGCTCTGAGGCAAGACATAAGACCTGGTTCAGTTCCTTGCTGTCTTGCATAATTTTGGCCTGGTTGCCTTGCTATCTCTTCCTCCCTTCCAGATTGCAAACAGGGGATGTACAACACCCTTTGGTGACAAGAAAGCAGATGAAGGAATGCTTGGTTCTTGTTAGAAGCTAAAACTTTAGAGGACATGCATGGAGTCCTGTGTGCTCAGCCCCATGTAGTGCTGAGCTGCTGGGCCCGATCCAATGTTTAAACACATTCTTTACTGGAGCACACAACTCGTGCCATTGGTTCCAGTGAAGTTAAAAGCACGTGTCTAATTAGTTGCCTGGATTGGGGCCAGCATTCAGTCTTTTGCTGGATGGAGCCCTAAACAAACAATCTAGTATCAGAGGAGAAAACATTTGCACATGTGGATGTGATTTGGCTCTTTCTGTGGCACTGGCTTGTTGTTTTCTAAGTTGTGCTGGCAATGGTTGGTCTGCTTAAAATGCTAACAATTTCTTGCCTGTTGTGTTAAAATTGACTGTGCTCCCAGTGCACAGGCTAAAAAAGAATGGGTCTAAATCACTCCTGGTGTCTGTGATGCTCTGCACTGACAGATATGATACACTGTGCTCTCTTTAAATTCACTCTACTTTCCTGTTCATGATCTTGCAAAGTACCCAGAAATTTTCTGAGGTCTGAACTAGTGGCAGTCGTCATGTTTCATTCAAAGGATAACTCTTCAAGCACATTTTTGCAGAGCACAGCATTGTAAACAGAAATGCCACTTATTTATTGTCTTAATGGAAAGTCTGCAATGATGTCTTAGATTTCCATTAGGAAATTGAAAAAAAAAATAGCCTTTTACTATATCTTCTATTAAAGATACTATTTGGTTTAGTATACAAAGATACTATGGTTTTTTTATGAGGGTTTTCTGTAAGCAATATAAGATGTAAATCTGTGTAAAGAAAGGAAAGGTAACAAAAAAAGCATTTGAATATATAAGATTTGCAAATATGGATGCTACACAAGCATGAAACCCTTTCAAAAATATGTCGCTTAGGAGAATGTCATGAATTAGAAATGAGGAAACAAACCAGGTAACTCAGTTGTGCTATAAGGAGATCTATTCCTGCAGCTACTCCAGATGAGGGCTTATTTAGCAGGGCATTGATTTCCTTCCTTGTCTCTATGTTGTGATGCTGAGAGCTGCAGAGCACCTTGAATGCTTTCTGAAGTCAACTAGAGATTATGATAGGCACCATCTCATAGATTTACCCTGTTAAGACTTTCACAGACTTCCATGAGAGTGGCAATAAGGTTAACCCCAGAAAATTTTGCACGACAAAACACTGTGGTGAAAATCTTCTGTAAGAACCACCTGATATTTATCAGAATTCAGGCTACCATTTTGTATGTCCATGCTAATCTTTGGATTCAAGTATAATATCATTACAGTGCACATCTCAGCTACTTTATTTGATTATTTCCCCCTCTTCTTTAGTCTGCAGCTTCCAATGGATCAGAAGGATCTGGACAATGTGAACAAGATAAGGAGAACCAGACTTTTGAAAGTTATGTGGTAGACGTGAAGACAAAGGTATGGTCCATTCTTTTGTGATGGAAAATTAAATCTTTATTTAGTCAACTTTTGCTGGAGGTGAAATGTGTAGAATATATTGAATTTGAGCTCCTGCAGTCATTTTTTTTGGGTGCCTAATGACTGTATGTATGTTATCTTACCAAATAAGGCTTATGGCTGCAATTTATTGCTGCATGTTACTAGTCCTGTGCATTTTATGCTGTCCTAGGCAGGATTTACTTTTCATTTTTATGTGAAGATGTTAATATCGATGATGGCTCTACAGGTTTGCTGATTCAAGGTGTTTTCATTGCAGTGTATTTTTGAAGTCCAAGGTGTTGCACAGTTAGTAAATTTTATTCAAGGCGTTTGCAGTCTCTCAGTGTGCATTGTAGTTCATTTTTGGTCTGGATTCAGTATGGAAGAATATGTATGTCAGTGGTGTGATGATTTTTGTGTGGGCAGTCTAATGATACGTACCATAAAACTACGCCGAATAATAGATGAAGCAATATGAGTTCATGACTGTGGTAAGGAGGCACATTACACTTCTCTTTGTAACAGTCTTGCTGCTTGCAATGATTGAGTTATAAGTGTTTCATTATAACATCTCCATTATTTTCATAGGTTCACAACTTGGCTGGAACAATTCTCTTGGGCTTATATACAATTATGTAGACTTCCAGCCTTGAAGTCATTGCGTATTTTTTCTTTTGTAAGTGAAAGCAAATTATTAAGCTTTCTTTTAAAGTTAGCAAGCTGGAAACATAATGAAAAGAAAACAGACATTAACTGAGTTGGCTTGCTTATGCGATACCTTGTAGACTCCAGTGAAAGTTGTTTCTAGCAGTGGAAACTTGCAGATAATTCCTCTTGCCTAAGGCTTTTCCATGGGCTTTGTTAACATTTCTAGATCAATTTCTCTGTTCCTTAACTTGTCAAGATGTTACGAACTAATTGTCTAGCATGACTAGCTGAGTTTCTTGTGTTGCTGTGTTCTCAGTTAATTAGTTCTACTCTAGAGTTGAAATACAAGAGCATGTATACTCATTGAAATTTGTCTCTATATTTATGACAGAAATTATTTCCCCAAAGCAAGGAATTATCAAAAACTTGATAAATACCTTAAGTACATTGTGTCCATGAAAATGTTGTAGAAATCATGGCATGAAGTGGATCTCAGCCTAATTTCACAACATCGTTTCCAGTATTAATGCCCAACTGAACATGCACCATCTTCCCTACTTAGAGATACGGTGACCTCTTGGACTCAGTGTTTCTCCATCAGTATTTCTATGTACTACATTTTCATGCTCCAGCACGAAGTACGTGAGAGTAAACTCCAAAAGCTGGCAATTCCATTGACAAACTCTAAGACATTCAGGGCTGTGAGTAGTATTTTCTTCAGTTACTGGTACCAGGGCAGAGCAGGTAGCAGATGTTTTGTTTTCATTTTGTGGAACTTGTGGTTTAGTGTGTCAGTTTATTTGAAAGAGCAATTTTGTCTGATTTCTTTTTCAAGTGACTGTGCTTGAGTGTCAGTGGCACACTGCTATGACAGTGACACATAGCTATTTAGGTCTGGCTACATGTTTAAACATATGCACCCGAGCTTTTCAGTTGCTGATGATCAATTGGTTGTTAGATTTACTTCCCCAGGCAGAATGCTCAAGAATTTAAATGAACTTTTCATTCACCATGAATCTTGATAGCTGAGAGCCACTTCAGGACATATTGCCCTTGAGTACCATGTGTTTCTATTGCAGGGCATCCCAGCCCACATAAAGCCAGTGGAGCATTTATAACTGAAGCACTTCAATTTCATTCTGAATAAGGGATTTGCGGGAAGCAAAAGAAAACAATTATGGCTTTGTATGGGAAATAATAGATACATAAAATATTAGGCATTAGTTTTAAATTGATGAAGGTTGCAGGGCTAGCTTATCCAAGGCCCTTCGGAGCTGTGGGATGGCTCAACCTTTCCCCATCCTCTGCTCCACATCCTGTGATTATGAATGTGCATTTCCTACAACCCTACAAATCATAGTCTGTGTCCAGCTTGCCTCGTCGTCTTCTCGTAGGCCCCTAAGCTTGTGAGTTGGTGGGAATGAGGCTACTAGAGAGGTTGCACAGTCTTCATCTTTGGATATTTTCAAGCCCAGACTGGATAACAGCCTGAATAATGCTGAACCTGCTTTGAGAAGAAGGTTGGAATGAAGACCTTCTCAGGTCCTTTCCATTGTCACTTCTGTGATCCATTGATCACACTGACTCCTGGAGAGGAAGGGAGGCAACCACCTTGCTATGCCCCTGCACCCTTTGAGGCAAATGACTTTGGACACCACTGGATGCAGCAGCCAAGGGCCAGGTTATTCCAATCAGTCTGCAAATAGGACCAGCAAAGTGCATGTTGTCTATTAAAAAATTAAAACTTTTAGCCAAGCATTGGGGCTAAAGTGGTGTGAGCTCCCACATACTGAACTAAAGGGTGGTAAGCTGGGCATACACTTGGGGCAAGAAGAGAGGGCATTCCATCCACAGCTGTGAAGCAGAAAACAAACCTTTTTCTGTGGCTATTGAGCCTGGGGTCTCTGTGGACACCTGGGTGCAGAGTCCTTATGATGGAGGAGTGGAGCTGCCTGACCAATCTTTACTTGTCCCCATACACAGTTTACCATCTTACCTGCAGAGCTCAGAGCGGGGAGGTCTGTGCTTCCTTACAGAAAGAAAATTGCCTTTTTCTTTTGTTGAGAAAGTTACCAGGCAGAGGAATTGGTCAGGACTCCAACATTGATTGTGCTAAACAGCAATGAAATTTGCCTTCTCCCACAGGAGAAGGGGGAATGATTCTTGTTATAGCTTCTGCCTGAGACTCTCATGGGCCTGAGGCCAGTTGCAGTCCTGCTGCTGTCAGGGCTGCTGCAGTCAGGAGGGGCAGAATTGTTAATTTGTTGATCTTTAAATTAACACCAGCACTCACAGGCATCTGGTTCTGCCTGGGAACTGCATTAAAATTCTTAGCGTCTAAGGTATACAGAGCTTCATGCCTTCTGAAATTTGTATTAACTGCTCTTTCTGGCTGAAGCAGGATTTATTCTGACATTTCATCTGTGATATAGCTCCTAACTACATATCCAGGATCTGCAAGATTAGTAGTTTCTCTTTTTTTTTTCTCCTGTGCACATTGTATGCATTGCATTGTATTGTATTGTAGCACATACAATAGAGAGGCTGTCTGAAGAGATTTTCCCTTCAAGCGTATAATTACTCAGGTAACTTCTGTCCCAACTTCAAGCATATAATTACTCAGGTAACTAACCAGTTGTGATGCACAGCAACATAGCTGGAATTGGACTCAAGCAGTGTAAATGAGCTCTCACCATAAAGATATAAGCTCATGACTACATCAGTTGCCCTTTTGGAAGAGAAGTAATGTGGTGCAATATAGGGCCTGAAAAGAAGAAAGAGAATGTAACCCCATGTGATAGACTCGCAATTTAATTCCATCAACAAGAATCTACAGTACACAACTATTTACATTAGGAGTAAATAAATCTTTCTCCACATTTGATAGAGGATGTATGTGTTTATATGTTCTCTGTGTAGGTGCATAGAGCCCTAAATAGTCACTGGCTAGATTTTACAAGATGCAACATTGCTAATGCTGTGTTAGCAGTCTGGTAGATGTCTCCTTTCTTAGAATCTACTCCAAAACTTGGAGATGTAGTACACTTGTTTTTCTTAATTTCTACTGTCTGAATAAGAGATAATTCTGAAGCCAGCTTTGCTTTGTTCTAAAGAATCAGTTTCTCTTTACAGTATTTGCTGTATAATATTTGGGTTTCGAAAGAATTTAAGAAGTTCTTAAAAAGGTGTGTCATGAAAGATTTAAGAAAACCCCAGAGAATGCTTCCTGTTGGTTTTAGGTTTTACAGAAGCTTGCTTTTACAAATATTGTAAAGCTAGATGTTACAGGCTCTGGTTTTAAATATAACTGCCCAATAAACCCTATGCTTTGGTCATCCAAGTGGAAGTACCAGTGAAGATTTTAATGCCAGAAAGGAGCATTAAATTGTCCGGTCTAATCTACTGCATTATACAGACCATCACATTTCACCCACTTACTTCATATTGTTTGTTTCTGTATGACTTAAAAATAGACACCTTGGTAAAATTAGAGGAGAAGGAAGCAATCACCTGGGTAAACGGCTTTCACATCGCAGTCTGCAGAGCCACTAGGTATCACAGTGGGAAATAGTTGTTATTCTTCCTGTATTAAGGCTTCCCTACAGTCAGAGCTCGTCACAGAGGTTATTTTTGACCATCCAAATCAACTATGAGCAACTATAAACCATCTCTTTTCACCCCAGATGGCTGCTTCTCAATTTGTTTGTTTTTTGGGTCAAGTCTCTCTAATCATGATCATATGTACAGATAACATGAAGGCTGGTAGAACAGAGGAAAAAATAGAACTAAGCAGCAATATGACCTGCAGAAATTAGAGCAGAAGGAGATGTTGTTAATGAAGGGTAAAGCAGTGCCAAGGATTTGAAAATCTTATACTTGTGGAGAAAAAATGAATGGAAAAAGTATCTAGTTGGAAGAAGAAAATGAGGCAGCTCAGCCTCATGATGTGGGTAATTAATGAAAACAGGGAACTGTATCTTTGGGAGAAACACTGAAGACCCATTGACTGTTCCCATACTGCAGCCCTGACTTTGTCAAGTCATTGATAGATGTGTGAGAACCTATGACCAGGAGGCTTGGCAACCAAAGTGAGCCTATTGAAGGATGCAGCTGGGTTCGGTGTCCCCAAAAGCATGGGTGTCTTCTGTCTGGGGCTACAGGAGATTCTGAGGGTAAAAAGCAGGCAGCAGTATTTTGGGGACCATGGCACTCAACCAAGCTTGGGTAGCACACATGCCGATCCTGCCCTCTTAAATACTCATTGTTGCATTTTATGGAAGGAAGTGATACCTAAAAATTGGAGGAGCACAGGAGAAAACTTCTAGGCACACTGATTGAGCATGATTTTCTGAGACACACACATGAGTCATGTTGTTCACATAAACAGCCTCAGAGGCTTCATACTCTCTGTTTTTCATATAAACGGTGAATAGGATCATGAATTCACTGGGACCAGCTCACAGCAGTAGTTACTTGCAAGTAGAAGCATTTACAGATCATGCACTTGGAGACCAATTTCAAAAGATACTTCCATATGCCAGAATGAGATGAATTTTTACAGCCAAGTCATTAGGTAATTATATGTATGGAAATATTTCACACCTTACTAGATCAGCTTGAATCTACCAATTGGAAGAGAACAAACTCTTGGATGCTTTACATGTAAGTGTTAAAATATCATCTGAATTTAGAGTTGACTGCATTCCCTTTTACCCTATCATGCTTACAGCACAAGCCTGGCTTAGGTTAGACCAACTAAATGTGTTAATTTGTTCTTACGGAGATGGTTAAATAGTTCTTGCTTCAAGGAGGTTTGAAAGTCCCCTGTTTCATATAATCTATAGTTTAATAAACTTGTCTGACTATTTGGCTACTGGAGTAAACCTCAGTAGGGAGAAAACTTGCAGGTTTCAGTGCAGCCCGTAAACACAAATCAAGTTTGTTTTGTGTACATGTGGTTGCTTAGAGTGAGTTAAAGTTTTAGACACAGTTGTGAGTGCTCTAGAGACTTTCTCTTTAAGATGTTATATCCACCAAGACTTTAATAGTTGGGGGAGGGTTGATTGCTCTCTGACCACATATCTGATTCACTATGGATTTTGTAACTTTGGTAGCAGTGACCTCATTTTGGCAAAATAATGTGTGTCATTTACTGAGCCTCTTGCTGCTTTAGCAGTCACAAGATTATTAGGATTATAACCTGAGTAATTTATGGAAGAGAGAAGACTCTTAAATATCCTTTTATTTTCTTGGAAAGGCTTGTTTTATTGAAAACATATTTTAGCTCTGAGTGAGAATAAGAGATCCTCAGCAAAGCACCCAGGGGGAATTGTGCTGTCCAGTGTGTTGAAAAGGTGAATTGTAATGTATGGGTGTCTAGACGTTTCCTCTTGTTGCTGTCAACAGTCCAGTTGGCTGTATTTTTTTTTTTCCAGTGAATAGGAGCATTGATTTTCCTCTCTCTTTGGCCAGAGCTTTCATTTTACATATCTTTCCCCTTCTGTGTCTCTTTCTCTCTCCCTCCCTCTTTCTTCTTTCTCTCTCTCTCTTCCTCTGTTTCTGAGAGGGAAGACTTTAAGAGCTGACAGCGGGCTTTCTAACTCAGAATGATTCATGTAAGACACCTGAAAGGCAAGCTCTGCACCAGCATCACTGCAAGAAAGGTAGGGCTTTGGGGGCTAAACAGTCTGTAAAACTCTGAGCAAAACATGAGATAAATCGATTAAGTTTGCGGGTCTCTCAAAGATGCAGAAAAAAGTTTGGGAGAGAAGTTTTTAAGCTCTGTTGTTCAGGGTGCTTTTTAAAATTAAAACTTTAATGTATTTTTCATAAGCAGGGGGAACAAAAAATAGGTGCCCCTCTGTAGCTTTGAATAATGTATGTAATGAGGCGCAATTTTCCCGTGGATGGTAAACTATAATTTATCCCTGTTGTGCTTCACAGACCTGCGTGCACGTGTAAATATGCAATTCTCTTTTCTCCTCCCCCCTCCATTTTTTTCTATTATACTTTCTGAAAGTTCGCCTTATCCAGCTGTTATTTATATTCACTTCCTGAATGCGAATCTGACCTAGTAATTCCGAGTGATTTTACATGTGACGCACGAGCTCCCGCACACACCTCAGATGTTTCAATCATGCACTTCAAGCAATATACATGTTTGCAGGAATCACGCTCTTAATAAAAACCTTCTTACAACCCAAAGCAGTTGTTTTGGCAGAGGAGTGACAGCACTGTGATAGATGGGCCCGATAGTTGTGTGTGTTGTGTGTGCTTGCTCGGAGTTAGTAGGAAAGAGGAGGGAGAGAGCAAGCGAAAGGGGGGAGAAAAGAGACAGGGAAGGAGAGAGCGGGAGGGAGAGAGATTGAGAGAGAGAGAGCGAGAGAGGCAGAGAGAGAGAGACTTGGCAAACGAAATCTTATGGGTATACTGAAACAGCAGATCAGAATTGTGAAACCAGAGCCAGGGCTGAAATGTGATGCTTTTTGCTCTTTTGTGCTTGTTGTGGTTCTCATCTTCCCATTTAGAAGGCTGCATACCATCCAACAGAATATTTTGATCACAGATTGAACAATGCAGCAATCAAGCCTGATAAGCCACCTGGAAGTTTTGCTTGAGATGATTTCTAGTGGGTTTACTGATCCCTGTGAGCATCATGACTGCCTTTAGCATTGTGGAGGAGGACTCGAGTTTCTTATGAGGGCCCCACTTGGAAAAGCAGGCTGTGCAGATTCAAGCCTCCGGTTCTGTTCATGCTGTTCAAAAGCCTTTCCTCACCCTTGCTGATTTGTTTTTATGATTTACATACACTCCTGTGGAGATTTACAGAATGGATTGTCTGTGCATTGTCACGACCAAGGTAGGACTGGAAACATTGCTGTTATGTGTACATATTTCTCTGATATTTTTCTATTCCTGTAATTAAATAGATTGAGCATGTACGGTGCCAGGTTGCAAGATAAAGTGATAAATAAGCTTTGCTACAATGAGCATTTTGTTCTCCTTTTCTGTAGATTATGCAGTTTGTTTTTATATCACTTCCTAAACGATATGTAATTACTTATTTTTACTAGCAAAGGGATGATTTCATATTTTATCTTATCCTATGCTTGTGTCTATTAATATCTCCAGCTACTAGAGCACTTTCAGAATACATGGTGTAATGCACATTTTTTCTCAGCTTATCAGTTTATTCTGTACAGTAAAGAATATAATAAAAAAAAGGGGGGGCATTATATGGGTCCTAGGACTTTAAAGAGGCCAATCAGATGTAGTTTAGATAGCCATGATGTTTCTGATTGGAGAGATGCAAGTTTCTTGTGGCTTATTGTGGCTTTTTTTGGGGGGGAAACATAGCTTACTTTGCATCTCCAGGCCTGAAAAGTAGAAATGCCTTGGTCCCAATCTTATATTGACGTTAGATCTAACCTGGCTGTTTGGGAATGGTCCTTCTAAATAATCCCTTCCAAACTTGCATATACACATTTTTTTATCCGCAACAGTGACAGGCTGAGGACTTTAGGGTTAAGGACACTTCCCAATTTAAAGATCTAGGCTGGAGGATTCTTGGTGGTGTCCTCAAACTTAGCAAACTAACTTAATATTAAATGACAGGGAGATCATCGGGCACTCCCTTTCTGTTGCTACAGGTCAGGCAGCGCATGTTTGTAACAGTGTTTGCACGTGGTGGTAGTATTTGTAAGGAGCAGTTGGCAGGGGAAGTGCAGACATTGGGGTTCAGCACAGTTACTCCCTGTTCTGCTTGATTTTTGATTGAGCTTATCAATTGCATAGGACTTGCAAAGTGTATGGGGTATCCACAGCCCCTGAAGGCTGTGTAAATGGGAAGGCAAATCAATGGTTAGCACTACTGTCATCGCTGCTGTCATTTTTTGTGTCATGGCCATGCAAAACGGGGACCCCCATCTGTGACACAGATAAGGGCAGGAGGAGACACACTGAGCACCCATGGGCAGCACTGAGGGGGTGGCAGGTGGCTGCCACAGAGAGCAGGGAGCTCTAGAAACAGATGCGAGCTGTCATTCCCATCCTGCTGGTGGAGAAACCCATATGGGGAAAGAACAGGAGGTGAATGAGGCCACAGAAGGAGTGTACACTCATGTGGCCTCATTCACCTCCTGTTGTTTCCAAGTCCTTCTGGCTCCCACAAGCTGTACTCAATCTGGACTACATCCTCGACCTGCCCTGGAGCAGAGTGGAGGTGCCCGCAGGTGCCCATTGGCGCACACTGGTGAAAAGTGCTCAGCAGCAGTGGTGTAGCACCACTGAACAAAGATTGGATCCAAGATCATGCTAAACATCCAATTTATCCTCCCAGACATTGATTTCCAATTGAAAATAAGTTTTTTTGTGGAAAGAAAGAGTGGTGATTAGCCCTACTTCTGAGTGTCGGGTGGTGCAGTGTGGACCTGCAATCACAACCATCCTTGGCGTTCAGAGTTTGGCAAAGAGGTGTGTAGTAACTGGATTTGGACAGGGGAATAAGTCTATTTTTAGGGTGGTTATAATTGGGTGAAGAACGTGGACCAGTGCTTTTTTTTTATACATCAAGAAACACCACTTTATTTATTTTATGAATTGGTGATGAAAGTTTCCACTGAACATTTCCTCAGGGCCTTCTGGGCAATAACAAATGTAGTCTTACCATCATCCTTCTACTGATATTGCTTTGGGCAGGGCTTCCAACACCATCTACACCAATATTTTTCCTCCCAGCTTTTCTGTCTCTTGAATCCACCACTAAATGTCTGAAATGATCTGAAAGTCAGGCATATGAGCCTCAAATATTCAACTTCAGAAATTCAGTCTTTGCTGCCAACTTTTATGTTGGAATGAGAAGATTGTGAACTGTGTGTGATCTGCAATTGGATGCATGTAGGAGCACTATATTAGCATATGTAATTGAGCTGAATAATGGCAAAAACCTAGTTTCAGGACACTTTCACATTACAGAGGTTTGAAGCCAGGTAAATTACAGTTGATTTCCTCATCTTGTTTGATGCCATATTAAAAAAGCTGCACCAGTGTCATTATATTGTATTGATCCATAATCTGCTTTTACATGTTTTATTGTGTACTGGAGTAACTCTGCTGCTCAACTCCAAAATCTTTATGGCACGTGTTTATGCCAGTTTTCACCAATATAATAAAACCAGACCTTTTTCAGAACATCTGAGATTTCAAAACCAATCATTTCAAGAAGTATGAATTCTACAGAGCAACAGTATGGTCATTTTTGGCCTCAAATCAGTTAATTATCCTTATTTGAATATCCTGATTTTGAACTGTGCAAATAATTGCCATTCTCATTCTTGGAAAAGTGGATCTTAATGTCAAGATGGAGTAAATACATCAGTTTTATTCCCCAGATCTTATAAGTAATAAGAAAGGAGTAACAGATGAATGGTACTTAAATTGCAAAAGATGAACCCTGTTAAAAAAGTTGACATTATTAACACATGGTCATTAATTTTAGTCTGGAATTTTCAGTATTTCCAGTCTATAGAAAATGTCATAAGTGTGGTCGAGTGAATATGCCCTTGTAGATTTTGTGCAGTGAATCTGAAGATCCTGCTTTGAACTCTATATGGTGAAAGATGCCATCTAATAAAATTAATTTCTGATGTACCTTGCGAGATCTTAAATCCTACTGACATTATGTTTTCAGCCAAAATGTAAGATACGTTTAAGATAGATTTAAGATATTAATTTGTACATATTCTTCCTCTCCTTTTTTTACTTCCTTCATGTTTCCATGCATTTCTGAACCCAGGACTTGGGCAATGCTGAATCAGTCAAGGGGAACTTCTTGTGGTCTCCTACTTTATTTTAATTGATCATGTTCCCAGCATAGCTTCTTTCTTTTACTGTTGCATGATTTGTGGCATTAGTTTATCATTAGGAAGAATTCAGTATTAACAAAAGCTTAGATCAAGACACCATCCCAACGGGAGCACCGAGAGTTTTCGAGAAGGAAGAACATTCCCACTGTGCCTCCCAGCAGACAGGGGCAACATGATGTCTAGCTATCATCCATCCTTCCGCCTTTTACAGAATTGTGAATACAACAGTAGCTGCCTGTGGTGAAAAAGAAAATAGATAGCTCTGTGTTGCTTGACAAAACTTACTATAACAGGGGCTGCTTCACTGAAAACCCCAGTTCTTGTTGTCAAACAATTGAATAATCCCATAAGTGGGCACCTATTCCTCTGTCACAAGCAAGGCTAGCATAAGACCTTTTCCTAGGATAGTGATTTTAAAACTTCCTGGGCAATCCAGTCTAATGTTTTATTATCCTTAATATCACTAATGCCCCTAAGAACTGTCAATGTTGATTGCTACTGTTGTCACCTCTTGTTTTGTTTGGGAGCTGTGTTTTCAGGTTTGCTTAAAATCCCACATTTTATCACCTGAAAGCTTCTGTGTTTTGAGAAGAGCTTGCAAAGATGTACACAAAGACTAGACACCAAACAAAATAACCTGAATTTATTCACAAAACCTAAACCACTTCCTCTTTGTTGCCTGACTCCCCTGTTCGTATCACTGAGCACTGTCAGCTGTATATTTCCAATGACCCAGACTTATAAACCTGAGGATCCAGGGAGAATGCCCACCTTGAACTTGTTGGCTTTGTTAGCTATAAAAATAAATACCCATCATCAAAATGTTGGAAATTCTGCAACAATTACTCCTTCTTAAGGATTCTTGATGCCAGCTTCCACTTCACTCTGTAGTGGTTTAAGCCAGATCACTCACTACACAGGTTCCATGTTTAATTCAATTGCCACTGACCTCTGTGGGAACACACAGAGAAATGAAAATGTGAACATTCATATGAATGGAAAAAAAGATCTTGTATATTTGGGGTTTTGGGGTTTTTTTTTTTAGAGTTCAAAAGACTCAGTTGATTCCACTAGTGAAGAAGTTTGGTGTTTTGCTTTGTTCTTTTAATTCTGTGCTAGTCTAGTTTGGTATGTTCACAATATCTCTCTTTTCATGGCTGTCCATCCAGCACCTTTTCTAAGGATTTTGTTCAAGTGTTTAAAAGAATGAAATAAAGATGGAAGAAAAAAACCTGCTTTGTAATGCAAAGCAGGGCAATATGCTTGTTTATGTTGTTAACCCAAACCAAGGTTGAATATGTACAATTCTGACTGGCAAGGTTGCCAGGAGCCAGCAACATCTGTCTGTCCTATTTTCTTCTGCTCATCCAGCAATATATTTGGAACAGGGGACACCAATGTATACACTTAAGGCAAAACTCTGACAGATGTGAAAGCAGAAGTCTCAATATGTGCAATTATTTTGGAAAATAAGCATCCACTGCATCAAGTACAGGACCAACATCTGGCTTAGACCCTGGTTGAGGTATGAATTTTCTCTAAGTCTCTCCCACTCTATGCGCTCATCACCCCACTTTGCAGCATGAAGAGTAAAGCAGAGAAGAGCTATAAAATTTACACCATGTCTTTTTGTCAGCATTAGCTTTTCTTTCCCCATAGTTCCAACATGGAATACAAGGCAAAATTCAGAGCTCATCTCCTTGGTAGCATCACTGTGAATCTGAGAGAAGAGTTGCTGTGGCTTGGCTAATTAACTTTGAAACTACCAGTCTACATCAAGTATATCATTATAAATCCCTGTTGATAGTGTGCCATGCTTCGGAAAGGTAGGAGCAGGTCTTGTGTCTCAATAGAATACTGTGGATTCCCCAAGTGAGGGGGAAACACTTATCCAGCATTTATCCAACACAGTTTACTCTCAGTGCCTGCCCAGTTGATTTAAAGGGTGTTTACAGAACTTGGCTGAAGAGTGGAAATATGTGCAGGTGGCACGACTGGAGTGACTTCACTGTTCCAGCCTCTCTAATTTAAAGCAGCAGTAAAACCAGTCCCAAGATGCTCTCAGAAGGGCAGAATGGTAAATCAGATCAGGTCATCTGCTGGAGGTGGAGGGCAGTCCACACATTAAATGCCAGCTGTTGGTCTCACCTTGCAGAGGTGAATCCCCTATGAGGTTAACTTGGGTTGTTGATTGTGGTGGCCTGATGCCAATGCAAACAACTAGCACTTAGAATATTTATTTATGCTGAAGTGCTTTTATAGTAGGTCTTACTGAAGAAAAATGGCCTGTTTACCACCTTCCCCCAGTTATAAGGTGTTAATCTGG
The DNA here is from genome assembly GCF_000696875.1 of Nestor notabilis. NCBI lineage: Eukaryota > Metazoa > Chordata > Aves > Psittaciformes > Psittacidae > Nestor > Nestor notabilis. The sequence goes on along the minus strand of NW_009929690.1, from coordinate 97,162 downwards.
AAAATCTCAAGATAGAGGTTTAGAAAGGTATGTACTTAAAGAATGAGGTTCGATTTATTTTGTAGGACTTCTTACAAGATCAGCTGTATGTGCCCGAGAGTCTGCAGAGTCAGTCCCCAAATTAGGAAATGACAAAGCTAGGTATGAATACTGAGCTTAAACCAGTGCCTCAGGTGGTGTATACTAGTATAATCTTACAAAAAACAGCAGAGCTGTAGAGAGCTACACTACATGAGGATCTGATTTAAATTTAGCTGGGTATGAAACAAAAAAATAACCACATTTCTGTGTGCCTGCATATTGTTAATAGATTTGGGCAACATCCGTTGTTTTTTCTTTGCAAGACTTCAGGCTCTGAATCATTACAGTTTGAAATCATAAAGTGGCTAGCTAAGATTTTTGTGCTGAATTTCCTGGCTATAACAAACTCAAAACAAAGGGAACATAATGATTTCCCCCCCAGAGATTCACATTTAGCTAAAATTAAAATCTTTTTCTATAGTCATTATTAGGTGTTGATGAGCACTTCAAACTGTGGTGTTTTCCTGCCAGACCCTGAAAGTGTAATAGAGCTGAATCCGTGCAATTTACATGTAATTTAGTAAACTCCATTCTGAAGTGGTACTTGAGGACAGCTTTGATGACTATGGGTTGGCTGCTGGCTGAACTGCACAGTCTTAGAAGAGCAGGAAGATCCTTCTCAATGATCTTAGCTGGAGAATATACCATAGATGTTTGACATATGGGGAGTGTATCTGAGTATTTATTTCAGATCTTTATTTCCCAATGTTAAATTTTGGAACAATTATTACAAGCCTCTAGCTTTTTGATTTCAAACGTTATGAATGTAAACTGATGAGATACATGTTGCCTTTTCTAGTGAAAAAACACATTTTGGGGGGGAGTCTCAAGAAAATTATACAGAACAAACCAATGTGCATTGCATATGTAATGTCTTGTAATTATATCTTGTCAAAAGCTCAACTTTTTTCTCCTTTATTCTTTAGAAATATGGTAATTGTCCCTTTTCCCTTGTAGTTAATTATAAATTTCAGGAAGAATTAAGTCTGTTAAATCTCTTCTTCCCTGTCTTCCCCCTCCCTTGGTCTCTATGGCAGCAGCAGGAATAGAAGGGAATTACTCTGATCTCCATTTCTGAGTGACATTTTGTTTCTTCCAAGCATTGACCTTGTTTAGTGCAACTGAAATTTTCAATCTATTTCATTAGATTGTAATTTTCTGATTTTAGGGAGATGTCTTTATTGAGGCTGGTTGTGACTATGAAAGGAGAAATGTGATTTGTTTCATAAATCTATGAATAGCTCTATAAATGGAGAAGAGAAAATGTTCAATTAACTGCTCAGGAAGACATGGTCGGGGCTTAATACCAGTGCACAGGTGTGGAGAGCTGCAGATGTAAGGAAAGGTGGAAGGTACTGAGCAAGAAAAAGGAGACAAGAGAGCCTGATCCTGGCTCAATTAATGATAATGCTGCTTCATGATAGCAGAGCTATACATCCTTAGCATCACTTCTCTAATATTTGAAAGGCCTGGGTGGAGGTGGGAAGATAATTTCCTAGTGCTAAGACAAGCTGCATTTTTATGCATTTCACATAGCAGGAGCTGACAAAATAGATTCTTTGCAATGTCCAGTAGGCCACTAAAAGCTGAAAAGGTGTGTCTCCTGGCACACATCTTCAACATAATCATGTATTTCTTTGGTGTTTTAATCTGCTTGCTACTAATATGCAAATTTTCTTCCCTCTCCATTAGCCTGATGCAAATCTGAAAAAGCGACAGGATATGTGCAGGCAAGGAGAGAGAATGGTTTTTATGAGTGAATCATTCGGTCAGGGGTCTAGCCTACTATATGATTATATTTTACACAGTCTGAGACCTCTGTTGAGAACTCTTTGGAGACCTCAAGTTGAAATCTACAACTTTTCGTATCTCCAGGGAATTGTCTGCATCAGAGAAGATAATTTGCAAGGATGTGTAGGAGTAGCTAAATATGTTCTACTGGGTTTGACTTCAGCCAAATCTTTTGCTACCGGAGACCTCATTCAAGGACTTGTATATAGTTTGAGAATCATTCTTGGCCATTCTAGTGGATACAAACAGCATTTCACCTGTGGCTGCTTTTGACTCTGAGCACCAATATGTTCTCTAAGAAAGAATATCAGGTCAGGAGTGTTACAGTTCAGTGAGCCCTGAAGTTTTAGTAGATAAAATATTCCTAAATATCCTGTCTGGATTTTGTTACAACTTCCTGCAGAGCTAAGATCTGCCTCCATATGTGCC